>NW_011888965.1:3392323-3394965 GCF_000151845.1 Pteropus vampyrus | reverse complement strand
TAAATAAGTCCCTCCAACATTTCCTATAATACTGGCTTGGTGATGATAAATTCCTTCACCTTACTTTTGTCTAGGAAGCTCTTTATCCATCTTTCAACTCTAAATGATAGCTTTACTGGATAAAGTATTCCTGTAGATCCTGATTGTAGATCCTGGGTCTTCATCACATCGAATATTTTGTGCCAAGCCCTTCTGCTCTGTATAGTTTCTTTTGAGAAATCAGCTGCCAGACTTATGGGTGTTCCCTTGTAAGTAATTAACTGTTTTTCTCTTGCTGTATTTCAGATTCTCTCTTTGTATTAAATCGTTGGAATTTTAATTATGATGTGTCTTGGTGTGGGCTTCTTTGGGTTCCTGGTTTTTGGGACTGTCTATTTCCTTCACAAGGTTATGGTAATTTTTAAGCATTATTTCTTCAAATATATATTCAGCTTCTTGTTTTCCCTCTTCAAGTACCCCTATGACATGAATATTTTTACCTTTAATAGTATCGCATAGACTCCTTAAATTATTATTATAGTCTTGGCTTTTTTTTCTTGCCATTCTGATTGAGTGTCCTTGGCTTTCCCATCCTCTATATAGGTTGCTTGATCCTCTTCTTTATTTGCTCTGTTTATTCCATTTAATATACTTCTCATCTCAGATAATGTATTCTTCATTTCTAACTGGTTCCCTTTTATAATGTCCATTTCCATTTTTATGTTTTTTTATCTCTTTGTTGAAATTCTCATTGAATTCATCTACACGTCCCCTAAGTTCATTGAGCATCTTTATAACCAGTGTTTTGAACTCTGCATGTTACATTACTTGACTCCATTATTCCTGCATCTCTGCTCTGTTCTCTCATATGGTTTCTGCTTCTTTGTCTTCCCATTTTGGATGCCTTTCTGTGTCCATTTCCATGTACTAAGCAAAGCTCCTAAGTCTCTTATTTGTATTAGTGCAGCTTTGTGTAATAGGTGTCCAGTGGTACAGTCTTGAGAGAGGTTCAGCTGCAGGCCAATTTTAGCCCCAGCCTGTGCCCCTCCGGAGCTACCTATTAAGATTCAGCAAGCAATCTACAGATGCTATGCTTATAATTGCCTCAAAAAACCACATAAGAAACCAAGGCCAGCTGCCTCCAGTGTGAGTCTAGGTGCTACTAAGCAAGGAGCACCTGACTTGCTGAGGATACTCCTGGATGTGGCTTGTTTGGGGCTGCGAGTTGGGGGAGGCAGAGTTTCAGGGAATCCTCTGGGCGGAGCAACCTCTGTTATCCAGCTTGATGATATCTCAGATATTAAGGCACTGAGTCCGCACACTGGGAGCGGGAAGAGCTCAACAGAGGAACAATGGATAATGTCAGCACTTTTGTACAGAGCAAGTCTCGCCTCAGCCCTTACTCCAACAACTCAGTGTTCCCCTGCACAGCCAAACTGGTACTGGTGCACAGACCGAGGAAGTCCAACACTGCAAAAGTCCTCTCACAGACATGGCCTCTTTAAGAGGTATCTGCCGCTGCCATAGCCTTTGTCCCACTCAGCTTCTCAGGACCAGACAGCCTGGCATCCTCAGCCTGTCCTACCTTGTGCTGTGCAGTGTGATTTCTTAGATTTCTCCCTAGTTGTTGTATGGCTTGTTCATCTAGATTCCAGGTGATTTTTCCTTGCTGTTTGCTGCTTGTTCCTGTCACAACTTTGATTTGGTCTTCAGAGGGATGAACAGAGCCTCTATCATTTACACCAATTTTTTTTCTCTTTACTACCATTTTATGTACATGTGCATGTCATTAGCAGTTGATGTCATTATGAGCAAATCTTCACAATGATTTTCAATAAAAGATTACAGAGGCAAATGTTCTCATCAACCTTTAATACTCTATATACTTGTCTGCTTTTTTTGTTTGAGAACTTAGCTAATCTTTCATTGACTTTACAAAAGTGACCTTTTATCTAATCTTTCAAAACTACTTGTCATAAAGCCCAAATAAAATATAGAATATAGTCAATAAATTTTACTAAAATTTTTTTAACACAATTGCATAATTAAACAATAGTCATTTACTTCTTTAACTGGTTTCTACCAAGATTTTTAAACAACTTTCTCATATGTTTTCTCTTTTTTAATTCCAAATAATTAATGAGATATTGCTAAAAATAGTGTTCCTGACTCATATCTATGGTGTAAATAAAAATAATCCTGTCTTTTGAATATCAAAACAAAGTCATCAAGCGCATTTCCTGATAATTGCAATGACAAGAGAGCTATTAGAGTGGTCTGACTACAGTATATGAATTTGAAAATTCTTTAATACCAATTAAAGATATTCTTAATATATTAGTCCTTATTTTCCCATTTTAAAAGGCAGAATAACTCTTTTTATGTCAGAGGAATGCACTGAGAATCAGTTGACTAAAGAAAAAATTTATACCTAAAAACAGGACTATATACGATATAATTATTATATATATTCTTGAGTAATGAATTGTATACACAAAATTTTATATCTCAGTTTTATTCTACTGCAGGGAAAATATAATTTTAAAGTAATTGAACTTTTTTTTATTATTTAAATATTTGACAATCCCAGAACAAAGGGGAATAGAGTGGACGTATAGATGAACCAGGAGGGCTATTGAAGTTTTTTTTTTTTGGGGGGGGGG
>NW_011888965.1:3383840-3391054 GCF_000151845.1 Pteropus vampyrus | reverse complement strand
AATTGAACTTTTTTTTTATTATTTAAATATTTGACAATCCCCGAACAAAGGGGAATAGAGTGGACGTATAGATGAACCAGGAGGGCTATTGAAGTTTTTTTTTTTTGGGGGGGGTGTGCTAAGTGATCAGAGTACTATCGCTTCTAATTTAGCATACATTTGATATTTTCTAAGGAAAGGTTAAAATAACTTTAAAATAATACGTTCAGTAATATAACCTAATTTTGTAAATGTTTAAAGTTTGAATATACCCATGAAGCTAATGGATTATTTTTAAAAACACAATTATTAAATCTAATAAGGAAATAACAGGCTTTAATAAGGACTAGTGAAAGAATCTTTTCTTCCTCCTTTCATCCCTCCTTCTTGTCTCTCTTTTTCTCTTCCTTTCTTTCTGTTAACAGATTTGTTTGAGATCTTACTGTATTTTGGGAACCATGCAAAGCATTAGGGATAAAACAGAGAACAATTCACACATGTTTTATGCCTTCACAAATATTTCATTCTATTGAGAATGGCAGGCAAATAAGCAAGATGAAGTATGAAGAGGTGATAGGGAAAATCCATCATGCTATGAAAGCACTAAAGAAGTGAACTTTCCCTTTTCCTTTTCATTGCTCCTGTTTCGTGAGCCCAAAGTGAACCCATTGGGCTTTAAATCTTACAATCTTCATCATGTTTACATATGCTTTTCTAACAGTAATAGCTCAAAGTATGCTTTTCACTTGCCCCTTCACACCAGGCACCTACCTCCATATTATAGTTCAGTTCTCTGGTACTCAGCACAATTTTTTTTTTTTAATTTTCACTGGTTCCCCTAAAAACCCAAGAGTAACACCTATTCTTTTTAATCAACTAGGACACTAATATAGAAGCAGCAGAATATCTAGATAACACTTGCTGAATCTCAAGTGGGTATTCTAAAAAGAGAATAGAGGATATGTGAGCTGTGTACTTTTGATTTCTACCTGCTTTCTTCTACTTGGTATTCCTGGATAGGACTGATAAGTCATTCCTGACAGTTTCTGCTATGTCATAGATTAAAACAGTCTCTTTTCTCTCTCTCTCTCTTTCTCTCTCTCTCTCCCCTCCTTTTATTTTCAACACCAACTTCACTCTAGTGATCCAAATCTCTGGTGGAACTTACGTGGGAAAACTTATAGCAATCATTCAAGATTACTTTACATTCTGAGTCCCATAAAAATACACGTATGATAGCTCTCCAGTAAAAAGTTATGACTTCTACTTAATAGGACACCTACACCCAACATTTTGAATTATAGAATTTGTATGCTATTCTTATAGGGATTTTGTGTAGTTGAAACATGAAAATATTGTTAATGGAGATTGTTTACATTAATTAAGAAATATAAATAATGTTAGAAAGTATACTGAATCACAGGTCAAAAAACTTATATTCTAGTCTTGTGGTAGCCATTTATTACCAAATTGCTTTAGTGTTCCCTGAGATTTAGTTGAACTATATGTAAAAAATAAGATGCTTGCATTGCTGATGAGGAATATACCTGTGCTGAGGATCTCACATGGTTATTATGAGCCTCAAAAAATATAATGAAGCATTTTATAATTGCTTTTAAAAACTATAAAACACATTACAAATATAATACGAAAAATTTATTCTACTTTTAAACTTAGGCATTTGACTTTCACCTTCATGATAGCTTTTAAAACACATTTTTGCTTCAAAATTCAAGAAATCAAGCACTTATGAGATAGAGATCATAGTCAATTCTAGATTCCAAGCAAAACATTTCTTTTCATTAATCACAAGGCTATTTTTATTCAAGTCAGGATAACTGATATTACTTTTGAAGTGAACTCAAGAAAAATCAGTGCATATCCTTTTAGGGTGTCTTAGCCCCATCCTGTGATTTTGCATTTTAAATTGAACACATTTTGAATGAAACGAGCTTGAAATAGTATTTTTGATGGTAGAGTTTCTAAGGAGAATGGTAAGATTATTCATTTAAATTTTTTGTTTTGCAATTTGTACTGCGAGAGAGAATAATTTAGGGAATTTGGCTTGCCAGTACCTCTAGTTCTTAATCCAACTGAAAATCATGAGGAAGACTCCCTCTGGGTAAACAAAAAGATATGATAGTAGAGAATGGAAGCACCACCATACAATAGAAAGGAAAAGCCATTCACTGGTGGACCTGGATGCTAGTACTTGTTCTGTTACTCCCTGAGCTATGGAATTTTCCGGGTACCTATTTCACAATCTGTAAATTTTGGATGTAGATGCAATGACTATACGATTTTTCAATATTTGTATCTACCATTTTAGAAAGTAATTTGCTGAAAGTAAACAGGTCCATGCAAGTGTTAGCCTTAGAAAATTCAACTCTAGTTATGAAGAAATCTGAATTTGCTATCTATAGAGAGAATTTATATAGCCATTCTCCTAAAAAACATTTGTGCATGGATGTATATGTATGTGTGTATGTGTGGTACCATGTAATACAAATATACTTTATGTAACAATATTTCCAACCTAAAAAGTCATTATCATAAATTAGTTTCTGCAAAATGGTTTCACCTAATATTAGAGAAATACCCATTGTCTTATTCCTACTGTTCATCAAGTGGAGCTCCCAGTATAATAATAAAACTTGGGCTTTGGAAGCAACTAGCACTTGGTTCAGCTCAACAAATACTGTCTTGTTATGCTATCACTTCCCAATGATGTCACTATTATGGACAAAAGAAGGGAGACAAAAGGAACGAAAGGAGGTAGGGAAGGATGGAGTGAGGGATGGAAAGATGGAGGATGGGAAGGGAGGCAGAGACAGACACACATACAGCGAATTCTAGAAGTTAAAAGAAAGCAAAGCAATTCTTGATCATGGAGGTTTTCTAAAGATCCTGAACTAAGGAGGTCTCTTTATCTAATTTGAGATAGTAACCAATTTAGAGCTGATTATCATGTTGGTGAGAAGTGGGATGGTAGACACACACCTACTGGCCTGAGTCCAGAAGACCAGGGCTCTAGTACCTCTAACATTGCCATATAAAAGCTTTTGTTTAAGTCCTCTCCTTTCTCTGGGCCTCAGTTTTCTCTCCTGTAAGATAAAGAGGATACACTAAATGATCTCAAAAATCCCTTTCATTTTTGACATTCTACAATTGATTTAAGAAAGAGAATATTCTAAAGAAGAGGCTTGGGGATCTTCATGGATGATTTATCCCTCTGCATTAATACTAAAATAGTTCTTCGAATTAGTACTTTGTTAATGCTGGCCCTTTTGGTTGTATAATT
The DNA here is from genome assembly GCF_000151845.1 of Pteropus vampyrus. Classification (NCBI taxonomy): domain Eukaryota; kingdom Metazoa; phylum Chordata; class Mammalia; order Chiroptera; family Pteropodidae; genus Pteropus; species Pteropus vampyrus. Next base: position 3,387,774 of record NW_011888965.1, on the reverse strand, counting down.
AAATGTGTCGCACAGTAACATGAGAATGAAATAGAAAAACTGGAATCCAAATTTGCTCTTTCTACCACTGACTCCTAATAAAAGGATGGACAGAAGCTTTGCTTTACCCCAACATTTAAACTTTTCTAAGGCATTTTATCTAAGGAATCCTATATACTTCAACTTGGCCTCTCACGATATTGCCAAGTAAATACAGATTCTTCCTGGATTCTTTCCTGCTTCTTTCTGGATCATTTTTCATTCCATTTAGAATTTTAATCTCAGATGTCCCATGCAATGTTTTAGCTGATATACCTTGAACTACTCATCTTAGAGCAGTACAATAGTGATATTTCATGCATTATGCAACTGAGAAGAGTAAGAGGACCACACCCTCCCCTCCTCTGATCAAACTACTATGGCCTATGCTGTGCTGTCCATACTTACTGATGTCTACATCCTGGACATCATTGCCTGCTAGTAATGGTGATTACTGAAGAGTCACTAACTCACAAGGTCGCCTTGGGCAAGTCATTTCAGATCTCTGAGTCTCTGTTTCTTTCTATGATAAATGAATTAGGTGATACTTTCCAACTTAAAAATTCTTGATTTTACTTTATTTAAATGTAGTTTGGCATTTTAAAGCCATATGATAGCAGGGGCTTTATTATAAGTATGTAATTAATGTTTGTGCATAGGATCCATAAATGGATATGCCTATGTAAATCCTAAAGGTACAATATCTAACATGTTGTAAGTTAGTTAGACTTTGGAATCCTGTGGATAATGCTTATATCACATTACTGCACAGGGAGAGAAAGTAATCCACTAATCCTCATTGCTTCTCAATTCAGTTGATCCTCCAAAGTGCAAATTCCAGGGGCAGATTTATAATCTGAGAGTAAGACACTCGATACTGAAAATCTAGGTGGAGAAGTACCAAAAGCCTGCATTATTCTTCTGCACACAGTTTCAAAAAGTTATCAATTATCTGTTTTGGAAAAGAATATCTGACAAGGGACACAGAATGTTGTTCAGCTCCAGCCATGAATTTGATATAAAGTTTTCAGGAAACCACAGTAAAGGGCAATAAGAGTCTACTCATGAGCTCTCTAGTTTTCTTATTTCTACTCTATGCATCTGGCTGATCCTTTGCTTTATATGAAACTACTTAACAGAATTACAGATTTCTTTTAAGAGAAACCTGTGCTGTTATAGATAGGTTTTGGACATTTAATTTGTTTGGTGATAAAGCCTTGAAGGTAATATCACAATAAAACATCTGCATAAAGGATGACAAAAAGACCACAGACAAGAATCCAATATGTTACTTGAAATAATAGCTCTTCCGTATAGTCTGTCTATGACTAATTAATTACTGAAAAAACAATTAGAGAATATGTAGATGAAGAAACTCAAATATATGAAATGGCAAAAATTAAGTATAACAGCATTCATAAAACTGAAAGATAAATGACAAAGTAGGAAAAGTGTATATAGAATATATCCCATACGAAGGTGATTCAATGTAAAAAGAGCTCTTAGACATCAATAAAGTAAAGATGAACAGGCCATATGAAAGTGGGCAAAAGTCAGGACAATACAATAAAAAAATTAAATGGCTAATAAATATAAATAAAATATTTTGAAGGGTCTGTCCCAAATAAATTATATTTTAAAACTAAGTAATATTTTTATCCATTAAATTAAAAAAGTGTATTAAGAAACGTTTCATTCTTAAGAAAGCTGTATAAAAACAGGCATTGTCATCCACGATTTGCAGGAACAAATTAGTATAGTCTTTCCTGAAGAATATGTGTCAATATTCATCAAAAACTATGCAACTTTGCATGCTCTTTTTCTTCATATGTGGATTTATGCTATGGAAATAATGTATGTGCACCGAGTTATTATTACGCAAATACTTTAAAGTGTTATTTATAACATTAAAAATAACAACAGACTAAATATTCAATAATAGAGTACTTATTAAAAAAAAGTACTGTACATCCATACAAAAGGAATCTAAGCAATCATTAAATATGATGCTGAAGAACATTTACTGATGTGAAAAATGTTCATGACAAATATTTAAGTGGAAATATAATATTATTGCGAAGTGTGACCTTGTTTTGAAATAATGAAAGTGTGATCATTAGACACACATAAACACACCCAAAAGACATAGAGGTTATGTACCCAAATAAATATAAGCGATATGATTAACATAGGGTAGTAAGATTACTGACATTTTTCATTATTTAAATTTAGTTATAATTCCAATGTTTCCTAAAATGAATATTATTATTGTAAAAATACAAATATTTAAAATCTAAATATACTTGAATGCTACATAATTACATTTAAATGTGTATATTTTTGTAACATGTTAAAAACACTACACAATAGATAAAATAAATTAAATTAAAACAAAATCTCTAAAGTCACATTTAAATTTGTTATAGTATAGAACAGATTTGCAAATATTAACTATAGAAAAGTATAAAGAAGAAAATGAAAATTATCTATTCCAGCACCTAAAGATAACCACTGTTAACATTTTGGCATATATACTTTTCTATATAGATAACTAAATGTATAGATACATAATTTTTATTAAATTTATCCATATATGTATATTGTTAACCTGCTTTTTAACTTAAGAATATATCACAAATATTTTCCTTAAATTATTAAAAAATAATTATATTGACTTCATATTACATTATAACAAAAATATACTATCATTAACTTAATCAATCTCCCATTATTGAGCCTCTAAGTTGTTGCCAATTTTTAAAAAACTGTTATGGCAAACATTTGTAATAACCATCCATAAAGTTAATATTGGACTGCCTTTCTTATTTTTTTTAACATAAATTCCTAAGTCTGGAATTATTTCTTTAAAGTACCTAGCATCTTTGCCAAATTGCACTAGTGAGAAAAGTTATACTAACACTTCTACTTTAATCGTATGGAACTTGCTGTTTTTCTACACCCTTGTAAGTATTGAAAATTATCAAGCTTCACTTCCTTTGCCAGGTTAAATAGTCAACTTCAACCATTTTTTCCTATATCTTTCTTTTGTAATATGCTTATTTATGCCATTTATCCTTTGATCTGTTGGTACTAACATTATTCTTACTGAGTGATAAAGTCTTATTTTATTTTGAGAATATATATTGGACAATACTAATATCAGGAACCCTCAGAAAGAAATTGAGTGAGATACACTAGGTACAAAAGGAATAAACCAATGGAGTAGATAGCTTGTAGTAAATAATTACCACAACATTTTAAATTTCTGTATTTTTGTTTTCTAGTACCTCCACTTCTTCAGCTAAAATTAAAGTATCACATGGTCATAATCTGTACTCTCTTTTACGTTATAATGTTTTATATTCTACTTTCAGATTGAGATATTTGTACTTTATCTTGGCTTTTCCAGATATTTTTGTAGTCTGGCTTCTTATCTAATCTATTAATGCTAGATATAGAAAAGAACTTGCAGAATTCTGCTAAGTATTCTCAATATCAAAAGTCAGAGGGAGCAGGTTGATCCAAATGGAAACATTGAAATATTCATTAATTGAAAACTTATTATAGAGTGTCAAGGATCACAAAGAGGAAGATGGATATTGTGAAAACCAACTGCTACAAATTATGGGTCAGGTTTGCTATGTAAATCACTTCTCTTACCTTTCATGATAATAAACATATCTACTTACAAAAGGATGGTGGTGGTGAAAACTGAATAGAGTACCATACATAATGAAATCATATAAAATTTGTGAAAGTGTGAACTTTTGAACTGAGCTGAAACATTACATTTGCTGCTTCCATGCTGCTGATTAAAAATTAACCTAATGATTTCAGACAAGAAAAAACTAAAGGAGTTTGTTGCCATCAAGCCAGTATTTTAAGAAATGTTCAAAAGACAAAGAAGAAAGAAGAA
>NW_011888965.1:3337398-3382655 GCF_000151845.1 Pteropus vampyrus | reverse complement strand
TGAAAACCTCTAAGATTTTGCAAGATAGAAAACTGAGCTTTAACGAAGTTATACCAGCGTTTTCAAGAAGACTATGGCTTTGCAGGAAGTTTGAGTACTGGATTGGTTCCCATATATTTACAAGCTTATACTCACTGTCACTATGGGACTAGGAAAAATCTGGTTTCTTCAAGTAGGGATCAGAAATGATTCTTTCTACTAGAAAGAATGACTTGAGAATGCATTTATAGGTAAACTTTAGATAGAATAAGAAATCTGATCTGTAATCCAATTAAGAGTATTGCTTTGTAACTTATCCTTTTATAAATAGCAAGGCAATTCTATTTACCTTCTGATCTTAATAAATATATGACTGATATCAAAAAAAGGTGCTAAAAAGCCAGTTAACTGATAAGAACCTTTATTTACTGTAAAAGAAACCAGCAGAGGAATTCTGTAGGCTATGGCTGATAGCAAAACTCAGAGAAGCTATGTAAAGCAGATTACTGTAAAATATTATCAAGAGCAGAAATAAAAGTGTTTGCTAAGTGAATATGCCTTTGAAAAGGTTAATCCGTAGTTGGAATAATTGCGCTATTTGAAAAAAAAAAAAACTTCGTCTGAAAAGCACCCACATTCTGTTGAAATTGAAAAAAAAATCATTGTGACAGAAAAATGATGCATGCTGAAATACTAAACAAAATGCTGTCAGACACTTTAGTTCCCATTTTGGCCTTTATTAAGAACCCAGAGATTGCACGATTCTTCAGTTTGCTGACCAGTCATAAATGCGAAACTTGCTCATGCTCCACAACTGAATTGACATCCCACAGGCACTGAGAATAATTAGGGTAGGATAATAGAGATGGCGAGAAAAAGGAGAGAAAGGAAACGCATACTAAAGAGTCATTTCAATACCAAAATTTTTTACTTTGAAAAGATTTTTGTTGACAAATAAAAAGCCAAGTTTTTAAAGAATGTTGACTTTTTGTTTCAAATTTCTGCAAAAGTAAATACATAATTTCCTTTCATGGACAGCCTACAAGTGAGCAGAATCTGCAGCTATCTAGAGAGTATCATATCTAAGATGGAAAAGATCCTCCTCCTTCGAGGGCTTATCATCCTGTTTTCCTGCTTTGTCTGAAATTGACACTGGAAGGATATGTTTTACTGAGTATAAGAGAAATATCTCTAAAGTCAACTTCGTAAAAGAAAAGATTTAGAAACCACAGGAATGCTGAACTAATAGTTCATAACTTCTTCATTTCCCAGATGGAGAAACTAAAGCCCAGAGAGTGAAAGTGAATTGCTCTGAGTCTCTCCAAATGGACATGCTACCTGTGAAGGAGGATAACATAGGAGAGAAAGTTCTAGCCACTCTCGAGAACACAACAGAAATCAATAATACAATAGTTTCCATAAATTTATCTGATTAGCCAGTTTTTACCTTAAAGGAGAAAATCATTCTTAAAGGAGAAAAGGCAAGTCAAGTGAGAAAACAGGACAACTGAATTTTGAGGAGATTGGTTAGAAAGTTAACTCAGAGATCTAAAATGCAATCTCGGGAAAAGGGCATGGTGACAAGGGAATAAGACAGAAGGCACCAATCAGGGAGGAAAATATAATGGGAACAATCATTGTCAGCTTGATAATGTCTACTCCCCTGATTCACAAATAGAGGAGAAGGAGCTAAATGCATAATTATTTTCCTCAGGAAGAAAATAATCTTGATTCTAATTCAAAGATGCTATATAAAATCTTAGGATAATATGTATAGGGAACGTAGTGATTTCCCTATTTTTGATTCATAGTTCATTCATTCTCCTCCATTAGCACTTTCATTTTTGCCATCTTCATTAGTTAGCTAAAGTCACACTGATTTTTCACATTTATATTTTATCTAAAAGTATGAAAACCACACAAAAATTTAAAAAATGTTATTTTTCAAAATTTCGATGGGGTAAGTTAAGGTCAATGGTTTCAGTATTAACTCTGAATGTCCTTGGTTTTATGAAGTTAAGTCAGACCATTAATGTACAATTTAAATGCAGCTTTGACTGTGTAGAAAATGTTATTTTAAATCCCCAGAAGACATAGATCAAAGGACAGTAAAAATGTATCCTATATTTGATTTAACGATACTTTAAATTAAAATTAAAAGAAATGTATGTCAAAATCTTGATCTGTTGATTATTCAAGTTCAGTTTAAGGCTAACTTGCTGTAGCTTCACATGAATCCATAGCCTAATATATAATACATGACAGAAACTACCTGTTTGTAATAAAATAAAAATATATATCTATATGACTTCAAAGACGTTCTAGGTTGCTAAATCTAATTTTCTGTGCTGTGTTTATAACTTTAATGGGTGTCTTTTTGTTCTCTTGGAGAGATCTTCACTTTCTTCTGTTGACCTCTGGTGGTATTTTAACAGGGGCCTATCCCATTTTTCTGTCTAATAATGACTGAAATTTCTCTTTCAGCTTCTAATTTTTTTTCAGAGTACTCTTCATTGAGCTGCCTCAGTCCATCTTTTCCACTCTCACCTCCATTTACACAACATCTGGAAGATCACTATCTTCCCTCTCATTGTAGAGGGAATAATAACTAACCAACACTGCTTTTTTTTTTTTTTTTTTTTTTCTGGATCAATGTGAGTCCTCCATATCTCACTTTTGGGGGGAAGATTTGAAGTTCTACAGTGAAGAAGGTTTACCATGGTTCCCTTTTGGTGATATATTTCTACGGAAGACTAAATACGGGAACAAATGTTTTTCTACTTCTGAGAGGTAGAATCTAATTGCCATGCTGCTTGAATCTAGTCTGGCCTTAGTGACTTACTTGACAAGTAGTGTATTCTGGAAGTGACGTTATGCCAGTTATGGATCTAGCCTTATAAAAAGACTAACAACTTAGAACGTTTGGGCAGCCATGCTGTGAGAAACTCCAAGCTAGCCGAATTGAGAGGCTGTGTAGAGGGAGAGATACCTGGCTGGCCCTACTGTTCCAGCTCCCAGGTAATCAAGTTATCCCAGCTGAGATCCTGAACCTCAGGAAGAAGAGATGAACTATTCCCACTGTGCCTTGTCCAAATTCCTGATGTTTCGGCAAACTACAGATGGCATATAGGACAGTGGTCCCATAAGATTATAATGGAGCTGAAAATTTCCTATCACTTAGTTGGTGTCAAAGCTTTCATAACTTTGTAGTGCAATTCATTACTCACATGTTTGTGTCGATGCTGATGAAAACAAACCTACTTGCTGCCAGTTGTATAAAAGTATAGCGCATACAATTATATACAGTACATAATACCTGATAATGATTATAAAATGATCGTGTTTACTCTATCATACTTTTTGTTGTTATTTCAGAGTATATTATTTTCATTTATAAAAAGGAAAGGAAAGTTTGCTGTAAAAGAGAATATCATGTTTTGCTGGGAGTAGTCTCATACATTTTGTGTTTACCGCATCTCTTGATTTCTTCATTTTCTCTTGTGCTTGATTTCATTTCATGTTGTTTTGTGCAGTAACATGCTGTACAGGCTTGTAGCCTAGGAGCAATAGGATATATATATATATATATATATATATATATATATATATATATATAGCCTATATGTGTAACAGGATATATCATCTAGGTTTGTGTAAGTACATTCTATGATGCACGAGGATGAAATTGGCCAAAACATTCTCAGAATGTATCCCCATTGTTAAGCTTTGCGTGACTGTATATAATTGCTGTGTATTTTACCCAACCCAGAGGCTTCTGCTATCACTTCTTTGCAGTCAGCTCTTGAACGTGTGACCCTCAACTATAGACTAAACTCCAGACCTACGTTTCCAAATGCAAAATTCACATCTCCAACTGAATATCTCACTTGTCCTTTCAATATACATTCTTCTTAAACTATAATCCCTTACTTTCCTTTTTCTATTAATAGTACAAGCTCTCTCCTAGTCACTCAAGTTTGAACATTTCAGTTACCCAGACTCTTTTATCTACTTGGCCCTTCATATGTCATCAATTTCCAACTGCTCTTGATTTTACTTTCTCAATATCTTTTGTATCTGTCTCCTCCTATCTGCTTTCACTGTCAACATTCTGGTTAATGCTCTCAGTACTTTTAATTCTGGGCTACTCTAATAGTCTCCTAATTGACCTCTCACCACTCATTCCTCTTTACTCCATCGCATGCTACACGTACTGTCAGAGAGATCTTCCTTAAGGCAACTCTGATCGAGTCACTTCCATGCTCAAAAGTTTTCAACACCTTCTCGTTGCAAGCCAAAAAAGTATTAATTACTGACTCTGGCACTTAAGGATGTCTATAATATAGTACCAAACTCCATCTGCTTATGATTCCTTTACATTCAGCCTCTGCTCCAGTGAAATTAGACTGCCAATTTCTTGAAAATGACCTATGCTACCTTATCATTTGCCTTTAATTATGTTGTGCTTTCTCTCTGGCCTGTCTTTCTCTCCCTTTTTCCACATAGAAATACTGGCCATCCTCCAAGCTCTATCTCAAATTGATGTCTTCCCTGAAATATTTTGTACCTGCCTATTTAAGCCATTTCAATGTACTAAAATTGTGATTCTAAAAGGGCGCTTTTAGAGGAAGCATGGAGAAAAGGTAGATCAATACTATAAAGTTGATGCTGACCACAATGAAGCTTAGGAGAAGTAATCTTTGAATGCCACATAGAAAAATACTCTATGTGAGTAATCATTCAAACCCAAAAGACAAGATCAGCCATGTGGGGCTACATCAAGTATGATCTATACCTGACAGGCTTTCTATCTATCCTTTTTTAATGTCTATGGTAGATACAAGACAATAGTTTGAATCTTGTGACAGCAGTCCATGGCATAATTAATCCTAAGGCCTTTACCAGAGAAACATTAAGCCAAATAGCTATATCTGGGCAGGGTATTTCCTAATTCCTGTCTACCCATTTACCTTTGAACTCACTAGTTTCATTAAAGCCTTAGCTATGTTATGGTACATGTTTCTCTAGTTTAAATTATGCATCATTTGTGTACTTCTCTTATTGTTCCCTACTGGGCTATAAGATCTTTGAGAGAATAGACTATGTCTCAGGCATCACAGCCCCAGAATTACTATATAAGAGAAAATTAAGGTGGCAATTGTGTCAGAAGGGTGGAGATGGAGGAGGGACTGTAGATAAGACAGCTGAATTTGCATATCATGTATATTTTACTCAGATAATGTATATTTGTGGTGGCTTGGTGGGTGCTGGTGGAAGTCATGACAGAGCACTAAGCCCTTTCAAGTCTCCCTTCATTATTTGAACTGTATCTTACTTCTTCAGTTTTACTTACTCTATAGCAGATATATCAGTATCTACAATTCTGTTCATAGACCTGCTAAAATATTATTATCTCCACTATATTTCCACTTGGGAACCACTAATCTTCCTCTCCTCTTTTACTCGTTTTCTTTCTTCATTTATTCCTCCTTCCTTTGTTCCTTTTTTTCTTTTCTTTTGTTCCTTCCTTCTTTCATTTTCTATCAAATATAAAATGGATTCTTTGGAGTTTGAAAAACAACCTGAGTTAGTACCCCAGCTCTGTCATTAGCTGTGTGCCTTTACACAAATGACTTGACCTGTGATCACCAGTGTTTTTAACGAAAGCTTTGGTAATATTTTTGCTTTAAGATGTGAAGTGGAGAAGGAGCAAGCACCAAAAGTATAAATGGTGCTTATGTTTTCATTTTGGGTAGTGTGAATCCCTTTGACAGTTCTTTGAATTTATACATGTGGATGAAATTGATTAAACCAGGAATATATTCAGGATAGGAATAGTCTTTATAGTTTTCGTATAGCTTACATACTTTTGCAATTTCCGAAATATAATTAAAACTTACTCTTTGTTCTTGAACAAATTAAGAACCCTTGTGCAATGAGATGGTGCAAAGGCTCATTTTACTTGTGTTAATATTTGCAGGGGGAAAAAAAACCCTCATCACTGTCTATTTATGATTTTGGTGATGTAGATAGATATTGATTTGCTATCATTTCGTGAGTTGCGAAACTACAGAATTTTACCAATTGGATTATCTCAATAAAGCTTTAAGGAAATATTTTTGTTTTCATTTGGACGTCCTATTATCATCTACTCAAAATTTGGCATTAGAATAATGTTTTTTTCTTTTAATTATTCATTTGCTTTTGGAAGAAAAACAAAATTTAGAATAAGTTTTCTAGTAAAATGGTAATTGGCTAATTTTATCTTTGGCATATTGTCTACATTTCACCTGCTGCTCAAAGTTAATTCAAGTAGCTAGTTACTATCTACAAAATGGTACATAATGAAAAAAACTTTCCTCAAGTATAAGATTTCTTTTTTTTGAGCATACTTTTCTTAAATAATAATAATAAAAAAAATTCTTGTTCAAATAACTTGAAGTCCAGAGACAAAACAGTCTCTAGGATTGATGTAATCCAGAAGTTTGGTTTCACTTTTCTGTGATACCCTTATCTCTGCTCTCATCTGAGTTGTATTTGTTGCATTCTCAGGATGATATTAAAATGGCTACAGCAGTTCTGAGCTTCATATCCAGTCAAAATAATATTCAGAAGGAAAGTGGTATGTCTAGCTTTTTGTTTTGTTTGTTTCTAAAGAGATACAAGGTAACAAAGACCTCTCATGATCAAGGAGGTGTTGGTAAATGAAGCTTTTTATAAATGGGGGACTTTACAATTTATTACTGCCTCCACATAGAGGAAATCTATGACCTACTTTTGTATCCTGCTTAATATATTTTAAGGTAAATAATTTCTTCTTCATATATAAACACTATCATGATGCCTTTTTACACCACATTTTCCTCATCTGCATTTTGACAGTATCAGTCCTTGTAGTAAATCACAATATTCTCAAAAAATGAATAGCTGTGTATATGTGATTCTGAGCAATTGATTAAAAATGAGGAAAAATTAGAAATTATATGTGAGATGCCATGTAAACAGACGCTTTTCAACATTTATGTATTTTTTATTGGTGAAAGACTGTGTTCTTTTTGCAGTTCTTAGCTTTCCTCCACTTATCCAAGCAACATGCTTTTGTGTAGACCAAAGAGCCAGATATACATGTCAGAATCTTCATGCTACCACTTACTACCAGTATGACATTGAATAAATTCCTTAAACTTTCTGAGTCCTAGTTTCCTTACCTGTAAAGTACACATAATAGTTCTTAGCTCATAGTTTTGTTGTTATTCATTAAATATTAGTTTCTTTCCCTTCAACCTTCACATTTTTCTTTAGCTTTTCCACTTTTTCTCTACTAAGCCTTTAACAATAATACTGGTAATTTATGTAATATCTGCCAGCGATATAACTACTTAAGAATGTGTGTCACCAGCATTTCAAAGGTATACTAAGCCATTCTCTATTCTATTTCTGTTTGAGTTCTTAATCTCCCATTAGAAGTCAATCTACCCATCAGGGTATTTATACCCTTTAAATAAAGAATTAGCATCTTTCTCATTTTATTTTCATTTGCTTTATATGCTTAAAAAATGCACTTTTCTACTATTTGTTATTTGATCGATACAACATATACCTCCTTATCAATTTAGATTTCCAGGCTTTTCTCAACAGAGTTTTATTTTTTGATCTACTCCATAATAACTGGAGTAATTTTTACTTTGCCACTCTCATTTACCTTTCAGGTCTTTGAGGAAATGAAATGCCGATATAATATTTTGAGTATCTTTTTTTCAGTGGAGAAAACAATTCCTGCTGATAAACTATGTACTAAATACTTGTATCTAAGTTTCATACTAGATAATAGACAACCAATAGATTGTATTGCTATGTTATTAAACACATCCTTTCATTTAGAACTGATTTAACAGAAAATTTTTGTAATTAAATTTCAGCAGATAAAGATAGTTTTGAGATGACTAATATTACAAATATCAAGGTAACTTTGATGTTAAGGAATTTTTTTAATGACTAGAGGTAATGGATTACAGATCATTTCAGGAATGCTATAATGAAGCTTCACTGTATTTACTTAGAAGAGTGTTATTAGCATAGCAATTTTGTAAGATTAATATTCTACTAAATTGTCTCAAAGGTTTCAGATAACTCTTCTAATTTTAAGGAATATTGTTATCAAAATTACATCTCTTATGAAAAACACATATTAATGCACCAGAAAAGATAAATTCATTTTAATATATAAACATTATGTTACAAAGGAGTTATATCTTATTTAAACCTGATGTAATGAGTAATGGAACATTTCAACTTGATACAATGAGTAATGAAATCTTCTAACAACACTGATGATTCACTATGTCATTAAAATATACTGAAATTTTAAAAGAGAGACATTAAAATCATCACAGACACCCATTCAGAGTGTACAAGAATAAAGCCTGAATTATTTTTCATGCTCTGGCAGAGCAGGAGACAGAAGCTACTTGCACAAGTTGTTTAGTAGCAACCTAAAAGGAGCAGAGAGTCTGAATAATTTATTTCCCCTGTAGTTGCCCAATACTGTACTACAAAATGATATGCTTGATGAAACTAACCCATTGTAACTTGACATCTTAATGGTCTAGTATTAATTTTGACTAGACTTTGTAGAATCATTTATTTTTCATTGTCTCTGTAGATTTGCACTGATTTTGTAAGATTGTTAACTGAATGTAAAATTGGAGTTATAAATCAAGAATGAAAACAGGAAAAGTAACTTTACTATCAAATAACAATGTATCATTTCAATTTCAATGATAGGGTTAATTAACTAAAACACTTTCTTTGCTATAATCAATTTTTAAAATTTTTATAAGGACAACACTTTTTTCATTTTCAGGAATGATTTCTAAATTCTCCCGCTTTTTCTATAAAGATTTTTTGTGTTGTTTTTTTTCCTTAATATATATATGGTATCCAATCCAATGTTGTTAATGGTTCTGTGTTTACACTTGAACATGCTATACTGCAAAATTAAAGTGCTATTAATATCATTTGATCTCATTTTGACTTGAGTCAGAGTTGAGGAAAATATATAACCTCCTCCAGGTCAGTGAGTTCAGGGAAAGAAAAAGATATGTCTAAAAATGACAAATGTTAATTACTTAAGTCTATTTTTTTAACTTGCTGAAGATTCAGAGAAAGGATACTTGAGCTTTCAAAGTTGATAAAATTTCAGCTGGAAAAGCTCTCTATAAGAAATCATTCCAAATATAAGTTGGTTATCAAAAACTAACTGTTTTGGCACTACAAGGAACTCAGCTCCAACTAGCAAAGCTTCATCTCTGGAATTTCACAACCAATCTAATTGTGTCCATTTTACAATTGCCAATTCAACTCAATGATTTCATCTGTCACTTGGAGTCTGTCAGACTTGCATAGATGTAACATTCAACACCCAACCTGAAGGTCACCGAGTTGTGCAGATGTAAACCAATATGATTTTAATAGCAGTGATGCAAATGCAGCAATTGTCAAAAAAGACTGAGTTTCTCATAGGATTAAAACATGAATGTAAAGTTAGAAAACATAGCTATTAATCAAGATTCAGAAAGATAGTTGTCTTGGGGCACACTTAAGGAAATAGTTATTATTAATGTTGTTGCTTTTAATTGGTAGCTTTTTGCTCTATCTCATCTCTCTCGGTTTCCTAACTTTACTTTTCACATTTTCGGTCCTACTACATAATGGTTCCTTTGTACTTATTAATAATTTTAAAGTAATGACTCTGAAAAAATATTTTTAAATTTATTACTTGTTATTATTTTCAGACACAAAGATGTACACAAATTGCTCAGTGCGAGACCTATCACTAATTAACAGTTGTTGCATTAATTAGTTTTTAGTGTGATCAGTAATTCTTTCAAAAACCAGTCTCACTAGCTTGAACTTAATATTGTATCAATGCTGTTCTTTCACAAAAAAAGATTTTTGTCACAACCTTACTAATAATTAAAAATTCTTATTTTTTATATAAAAATACCTTATTTATCTATATGAAAATCATCTTTTACAAGAGCTATATTTTATTTCAAGTAGAATTTTTTAGAGTGTTTTTGTAAACCTGGTTCATGGATTCTTTTTCCAACATAAATCAGAAGTTTAAAAAACTATGTTTTGAAAATAATGCTCTCTCGAATGTGTTTTAGTATCAACCCAGGATCAAATAGGACAACTTTGCTAAATGATAAAAGAGAAATTTAGTTTTCACTTTAACATGTTTGGTAGCAATGTCTTCAATTATTCTTATCATCTTGTCAAATTGTTCCTAAATTTAAGAGGAATTTTCTCTCCAGTGCCAAATTATTTGTTGACTCCTCTTCCTCATGCTCGTTTAGGCAACAGACAGAAAGAAAAAAAAAAGTCTGTGTAATGAATGTGAATTCATTTTCATTATCACAATGCGAGTTTTATTGTTCTTTCTCTTTTTTCTGACAAAGATTTATCAACATCTATATTGATTAAACCAATAGCACCATCCAAGAATATTCAGTAAGCACAAGTTCACATTCACATGGAGGCCAATAGCCATAATCATAATCCTTAGGATACAAAGCAAACCATATTGGACTTCAAAAAAAAAATTCTGAGTTATGAATCTTCCCCAAAGCACTTATGACTACCAAATCCCTAACCATTCTTCGTGGTCACTAATCACTGAACTTTAAGGAAGATGAAAGCTGAATAATCTCCCAATGCCTCATCAAATTTCATTCTTCATTTCTGTGTTATTGTGTGCTAGACAACTGACAACTAAAGGCCTAAAAATGAGGTTCTAGCAGATCAAATGTTACTAGGAATGTATTACTTTAAGTTAGCAATCGGCTGAAGAAAAACAAGGTGAAATGATACCTTGGCACAGGTTTTAGTATTGACTATTAGTATCTAACTAAAGCAGTCAAATTTCAATTATTTAAATAGAATTAATTTGAATAAACTGATGGGAGGGAAAATAATAAGTATTTTTGTAGATATCCATGTGTTGCAAAATGACCTGGTTTGGAGCGAGGAAGATTCTGAGTAAAGTTTAACTGTAGATTTTAGGTCAAAAGAAGAGGGGATTTTTTTTAACTACATTTGCATTATGTGTTCCAGGAATTTTCTTCTGCAATAAATTGAGGTTGTAATAGTCTTTAGGGACATGCGAGGACTAATACCTTCTCATCTGCTGTTGCACTTTAAGATGAATATCAAAATGTTGAATAGTGATAAATAGTATTCTTGTGAGTAAAAGTCCCAATGTCACTTTAAGATTTGCAGTTCTGTGAACATTTCATGAAAATAAATTTTAATTTTTCAATAAGGAGTCAACTATTTAAACTGATGCAGAAGCACATTGATCGACCAAATTAGATATAAAACCTGGTGACTAAAGTCAGCAAGAGTATATGATCTCATGCCCTAGGTAACACATTCAGTGTTTTTATTATTATTGTATGATAATTCCCCCAGCTTTTTCTGTAAAGAACTCTCTCTGGGCTAAGTAATTGGTAGTTTCTCATGCATGTTTTAATAGTTTTCAGAAAAAAAGATTTCCGAACAAATGCCATCTAATATAAAATACTATTTAAACTGCATTTATTTCTACAGCAGATCTCCCTAGTTGGCCAATTAATTACAAGGTATAAAGGTCTTTTTAAAGTCACTTGGAAAAAAAAAGATAACAGTTATGTTTCATTATTCCCATCTTGAACTGACTCTAATAATGTAAGTAGCATACATCAGAAATATCTTTTGAATATTGTTAGAACAAGATATAAGTACATAAATATTTCAAAATTGTCATTAAATACATCATGTGGACTTTGATTTTATTCTTATCACTTTTGTGTTTAGGGAAAAAATTATATGCATTTTTTTAACCATTGCTTAAGAAGATATTTAAACCTATCTAACATTATTAACATTTATTTTTATTCTAAATTATTTAGAATTGGATACTTAAAGAAATAGGATTACAACACAGAAGTGTTTAATTAATTTCCCCTTTTTGTGTATCTGTTCTAGAAACCAGATGATCAAATTTTTATAACAACTTTTGGAACATAGATTTTATCAGAGCGATATATTTTTAAGGTAAATATTAAAAATGACTAACATATTTACTAACATATTAAATTGGTCATAGACAGGATATTGATTTTTCTCTTAAAGTAAATTAATTTCAAGTGTACCATCACGGCAGGATATAAGATATCCTGGGATAAGGGCGTTCCAGAATCCTATTGATCTGGTCATCTATATCTAAAACTAAGTCAGAATACATCTATAATGAGGCTGATAAATCTCCAGGGTCACAGCAGAGGTAAGGGCATTTTCTGAGCTTAATGTTACTACACATTTTCAGTATCAAAGCCTGGCTTATAGCAAGCTCTGGAGAAACATTTCACAAATGAATGAATGGGCAAACTACATATAAGTTTTAATCACAATCATATATTTGGCACACATAATAAATGATTCATGAAAGCTTGATCTATTTTAAAGCAATTAGTGTTTATAACCATCCAGGTTGATTCACATGTAAATCATTGGTTATGAGAAATACAACTATATTTTAGGTTGATATTTGTTTTCCAGCTAGTCTTTTCACTTTCAAAAGATATCAGCTAGAAAGTCTACTTATCAGAAAGGCACTTTTTGCACTTTAGAAATGATTCTAACCCCCTGAGTAATGTTCCAAATTTGTAAAAAGCCTCTCTAGGGGTCCAGCTGATATTTTTCAGGGCCAAGAATGTTGAGCCTTTTCTTTTTAGGCTCACTACTGATAATATTGCTATGGACCTCTCACTTCATTAGCTTTCATAAGGTCATTATTTCTCTCCTGCTTGTGAGACATTAAACTATAGAGATTATTGAGTAGAGTAAGAAACTCTCTCCCCTTATACACACAAAAAGTGAGTTTTTGTTCTTCTAATATACTCATCACATTGAAAAGCGTGTTAATCACAAATATACGTTGTGAAAAAAAACTCAGTTCTACATCTTTAAAAAGAGTTTTGATTGGTTTGGTGCAATGCTGGGAAAAAAAAACAGATTTGAAACATCTATAAGGAGTATTTGCAAGGAAACGGGACTATGCAGAAAATGATGAGGTTGAAAAATAGTACCCTTAATATGATAAAAAATACATGCCCCACAGACAGCTTACCATAATAATAATAAATCCTACCACTACTACTGCTAATAGCTAGTTTTTATATAACACTTATTATGTACCGGACCCTGATTCTAAGTGCTTTATATATCTTTACTAATTTAATCTTCATAAGAATCTATTGAGTTGCCACTACCAATAAATAACTTCATATTATAGTTAAGGAAACAAAGGCACTGGAAGATTGAACAATTTGCCCTTGGTCAAACAGTTAGAAAGTAACAGAACCAGTATTTGAACTCAGAGGCAGAGAGATTCAAGAATGTACTTGGTTTAAGTCCCACATTTTCCACCTTGTATTTGTGCCCCTAAGTGCTCCTTAGTGCTCCTAAGCATGTCACTTAAACACTCTGACTCTCAGTTTCCTCTTCAATTAAATGGGGTTAATAATGCCTACCACATAGGGTATTCATAGGTTAATAATTGTAAGTTATAATAATGGTTGATATTTATTGGGCAGGTGGTTTGTGATCTTTACTCTTGAAAAGGTGTTTAAGAGGGCTTGTAGTCAGGCTCCAATGCAAACATGTTATATGATATTTGGAAAGTATTTTACATCTTTGGATCTTAGTTTGCTCATCTACAAAATGGGAAAGACATTTCCACATCTTCAAAATAAAGATGGCAATAGCTATATAGTAAGTTTATCATAAAAATCAAATGAAATGATGTATAAGAAGTATTTAGCATGATTCCTGGTATATAATAAGCACTCAATGAATAATAATAGTAACACTAATAGTAATAATGATGAATATGGAAAAGTTTACTCAACAAAAAACTTCTCAGCAGACTCTGGCTAGAACAGCCATGATTATAGGCAGTCAATATTACCACCTCGTGACAGATTCTCACTGATTGGGAAAGCAGAAAGACACTAAATAGTGACTACATATTATATGCATTAGCATAGGAGAAAGCCCCAAAGGCATATGTTCCATGTTGTTGTGGCCAGAAGAGCTCTGCTTAGATACTTAGTAGTCGAGTATCATTATTAGAGATTCTGTTGCCCAAGTTGCTCACCTTCAAATGTATTGAGCACTGTAACCAACAAAGGAGGCAGAACAATAGCCTGTGGACCAGTTAAATAGTTGCACTGTAAGGCTTAATATTTTGGGTGACATTAGAAGATTGAACTAAAAAGACACAAGTCTTATTCTAAGCAATAACTAATGAAATAAAGTATGTTTGAGAATTATAAAACATATTGACATGAGAGATCTTATTAAGTGGGATGAAAATGTTCTAAATAATTTATAGTTAAGATTATACCACTTGATAAAGTTACTAAAAATCATTAAATTGTATACCTGAAAATGGTGAATTTTGTGATACTAAAAAATGCCTCAATAAAATAGCTAAGCAACATATTTAAAGTAAGTTATTGGAATGAATGTCTATTTCTTATATTTTGTTTATAAGAAGGAGAATAAAGAACTAAAATCTACTAACATGTGCCAATTACTCTGGGCTTTACCTTATGGTATCCCATTTTATACTCACAATGTCCTACGTAGTAAGCATTAATAACTCCATTTTACAAAGGAGAAAACTGAAATATGGAGGGATTGAGTTATTTGCCTCAGGTAACTTAAATAATAAGGGGTGACAAATTTAGGTGTTTCAAAAACCGTATATAATATAGTAAGAAGATCCTAAACTGAGTAAATTACATTTTGTCTAATAAAGAATTATCTTTTAAAATCTTACTGATAACTTTATGATAAGAAATATTTTGACATAAAGCTTCTAAGACAACAAGACATTGATCAACAATATCTGGCAATATCTGATGAAATACTAAGATGAGTGGTGTGGTCTATCATTATTTAAAAATTTAGAGCACAGACAAATCGGTTTAAGTTAGAGTATTAGGTAAAATTTTGTGGAGCAAAATGGAGAACACAGAAGAAGACATTCTACCCGAAATGCACTATGAGTACAATGACAGAATTTAAGTTGCTATGATACGGTCTAAAAAACAGGCCATTACTCTGAATGTATACCATTTGAAATTGCTACACAAAATCATTTTAGAAAACGATGCTTTCACTTAGACTTTAGTATTGTTGACCCTTTTCCTCCTGGTTCTTTTTTGCTTAATAAGTTGTTTTAAAATTTTATATCATGAAAAATTTCAAATATATTAAAAAATCATATAGTGAACATTCATATATTTCACTCCCGTAATCAACAATATTCAAGATTTGCCAAACCTGTTTTATCTATTCCCTTTTCCTTTTTCTAACAAATAATTTTTAATGTCTAATAAGTGATTTAAAGTCTAATCTTAGTAGACTAAGATTAGAATGTAATAAACATCCTAGTGCACGAGTTATATAGAATTTTCTACACCATCTGTATTTGTAATATATCATGACATAATATGTATTCTAAATAGCTGCCTTCTTCTCATTTGAGATGTAATTAGCTAAAGTATGCCTCTAAGTTCAAATGTTCATTCATCATATATTACTCGTTCTTGGGGCACAATGTATTTCTCTCATCACATCTTTATCCAAGTGCTCTTTATACTTACTCTGGCTTCTTAACTCCATATGGAGTTGCTTCACCACACACTACATACACCTGAACTCTCTGTACAATCTTTAATAATGACAGTCTACTAGTTTTTCTTGTAAATCGATTGTCCCTTGATTTTATAGACATATAGCCAGTGAGCTTGAGACAACATTTCCCAATTTCCCTTACCACTAGGTAAAGAATAAGTTTAGGCCAATAGAATTTGAATAGAAGTGAATATGTGCTGGACCATCACCTCTTGAAAGCTATATTACTTTTTCTAGACTTTTATTCTTTCCCTCTTTCTGCATGTTGGAATATAAACATAGAAGCACTCTACCTTTGATGATGCAGATGAGAACAACACTCTAAAAGATGGATGAACAGAGAGATGGAAAGAATTTGTGACCATGAATGACTCTGTGAAACATTTGAAAATTTAGCAGAGACCTATAAGACCATTATGTGGCAGAAAAGTAAAATGTTTTAATAAATAAATTAATAAACCAACAAAAATTTTAAGTATCTTATTTAAACCACTATATTTTGGGGTCTTACTCTTATAGCAGTATAGCCTATACCCTAAAAATTACACTAGTATAACATGCTTCAGTGTAAAGAAAATATCAGCTTTGCAGATCAGTCAGACCTAGAAATTCTAGTTCTATCACTTATATGTGATATTGGTAAGTTATTTAAACTGTACGAAACTCATTTTCTCATCTGCAAAATAGTAGTGCCAATATCTACTCATGGTGTTGCTGTGAGGATTCAATAAGACAATAGATGTATATCATCTTGCATGTGCCAGAAATACAGTGTGGTGCTTAGTAAGTGTTTATTCCATAGACCTTTTAAATATATATATATATTTTTTGTTATAGTTGCCATACAATATTGTATTAGTTTCAGGTGTACAATACAGTGATTAGAAATTTATATAACTCATGAAATGATCACCCCAATAAATCTAGTGCCTCTCTGACACCATACTTAGTTATTACAATATTATTAGCTGCATTCTTTATGCTATACTTTCTACCTCTATGACTATTTTGTTAACTACCAATTGTATTTCTTAATCCTTTCTTTCTTTTTCACCAATCCCCCAACCTATTTATAGGCTTTTTGTCACACTTATTAAAGAAAAGGGTTTTCTGCTTTATTACTGAACTGAATTTTTTCATTTAATATTCATCCTAATAACATCAACCCTACCTGTTTATGCAATTTAATTAACCCAGTGAATGTCCAGTGTTGCACACCTTTTTTTTTCACTAGAATTTGAGACAAAAAGTCATTTTAAGAATAGACAGATGACAAGAGAAAATCATTTTAACAAACTTGTTTTTAAATGTTTTTGCAGATCTACATGTCATGGTTATGATAGCTCAGTAATCAAACAAATATGTTTTATATCTTCTGGGATTAAATGACTGGTCAGAGAGGCTATGTATTAATACAAGCCTTGAATCACAAGTTCTCACAGCATTATGTTGTTAAAACAAGAAATGTGGTTAATCCCTAAAGTCTTTGCAGGATTTCATCATTGTGATTTAGTGTCTAGACTCAAATAATGAAACTGAAACAGGAACACAATGACTCCTTAAAAATCACATAGCTTATTGGAGTGGTGTAGAAAGAGGGATAAAACTGGAGTTGTTGGACACCATAAACAATGCTTTATTCAGTAAAGCATTCAATCTATGTATAAGAAAAGCGATCATGAGAAACATTGCTATTGAACTATTTTTCTAAAGATAAATAGTTGTGAGGTGATAACAGAGAGAAATTGGTCGAAATTATAACTTTGAAATTGGTAGCCAGAAGAGTACCTCAAAAATATACTACATTACATTTGAGATTTCTTATGTGAACCTTAAAATCAATAATTTGGGGTCCCTTGAGCTCAGGTGAGTCACATAGTGATATTTGGTGACAAAATATACCCTTGAACAATTCTCTTCTAGTGCACAGATATCTATTTTGGAAAGAGCACATGGGTTCATGACATACCAATACTATCTGCTGCTAATAAAAATAGGAAAGATGAATATTTCCGGTGCTTGAAACTCCTTTCTGATCAAGTGACCAAATAGAGCAATGAAATGGAGGACAATTTTTTCTTATATCTTGCAATCAACAATGCTCATTATCTGTAAAGGATTTTCCTCCCCAGATACTTAAAGGAATTGCACTATGAGTTATTTTCTATTAGATAAGATTAACTTTGTTCTAGATGGAACACTCTTGATTTTCTCTGCCAAGGAGTGCAGCAGTTTGGTATGTCATGCATTACTGCTCACTACAGACCGTCAAACTCATTTTATTTGTGACAAGAGCTGGAATTAAACCTTGTTCTCCAGAGATGCGATGCTCATGTATTAATCTGATCGGTGCTTCTTTCCAAGTCATCTTGTATATTATTACAGCACTTCTCTTTTTGCTACAAAATTCACCTTATTTATTTGTTTGTTTCATAAGTAAAAAAAAAAATCATTTTTGTGTTTGCCCTATCTATAGGAAAAATTTTCATTGCCTCTGTTTGGCATGAGGTCAGCCTTAGACTGAACTCCAGCAAGCACAGGCAGGCTACCTCATCATATCTCCCTTGTTTACTACCTGCTGCTGCATCTCTGGTTCCTTCACCTCTGATTGAATAGCCATCTCGAATGTTACAAAACAACATGAAGCCCCAATATTCAGGAAGTTTCTAACTGGTTCACCTGTGTCAAACTATTGCTAGTTTTATACCTCATCTGAAATTAGAAATCATTGCATTTATATTCTGTTTTAACATGACCAAGACAAACCAAATCATGCAGTCCTGAGTTAAAGGATAGGGTTGGTGAATCTTGATTATTCCCAATAAATGATGATTGATGAATGGCTGAGTTATATTTTAAACTCATATACATTTAGATTAACATTAATATAATATACATACATAATATTATATTATATTATATTATACATATGCTTTTAAAATATTAGCAAGTAACTAAAATACACTTTTAAATTTTACTCAGATAACATTTCCCAACTGAAATGACGAGGGTCATTTATAACTATCTTAATTGATTTTTGAAGTTGAGTAAACACAGAGATTAAAATAGGATACAAATGTGTCATTTACTATCATAATTTAATAAAAAGTAATGCATAGACTCTGGGAATGTGTATTAGTTTAACTTTTGTTAAATCAAATTAAAAGCAATGTCTATTTATTTGAATTACACAGTTGTGAGGAAGATCCTGAATACTATTAGTTTAGAAAATGATTTTTCAAGTTAAGAAATATAATTGTACTTAATGCAGTATTAATGGTCACATTGTAGTCTCCATGACATTCTAAAACACTCTTATGCTATTATGAATGTCAGTTTGTGTTGCCAATTAAATACTAAATGACTCTTGATTGGTTGTTGGGAAATAAATTTCCACCCCCTTATCAGGAAATCTCAAGAGTCTTCATTTATTCATGGCAGACCATGAGCATACCTAAAAAGCTGGTCACTTCACCATGAAGGATTACTGAACCTTAGGTTAGTGACCTTCAAATAAAGAGTGAGTCTATGTATATAACCTGCATCTATGTATCTTAATTTTTTCTCTTCCCTATAGTCACAAGCCAACATGCATCAGTATCTGAGAGGGAAAATAAAAAGATTAATATTATCCACTGTTGATAATGGTAAGAGATAGTGGTTACTCTCATTCACTGTTGTTGAAATCACAAATTAAACATTTTTTGGAGGGCAATTGGCACTATGAAACAAAACTTAAAGGCATATATCTTTTATTTTCTATTATAATTTTTATTTTAAAGAGTTTATCACACTATTGTTTCTGGCAATATGGCAAATAAAATTATCTGAAGGGGTGCACTTAATGTAGAAAAAATAGATCTTGCATAAACTATAATATTTGTTTTATTGTTTGGGTCTCATAGAATAAGGAAAATCTCCAAGGTTACCCTATGATAAAAGCTGAAAACCACAATGCAGGTATAAAAAGGCATATTAGAACCTGAGATTCCTGGATGAAGTAGAGGCCTTTGAATGGATGATAAAAATGAAAATGTTCCAGGTCGATAATACCCCATAACTCTCAGAAAAAGCAAACAAAATTCTTCTTTGGAGGAAAACATCTAGGATATAAAAAGTTGAAAAAAAAAAACTTTAAGTTCACAAATGAAGATCACAAAACACACAATGAAATAAATCATGACGAGTTAGAGTCACAAGGATGAACAACAATAACAATAACCCAAGGCTCATTGGGGTTCCAAAATCTAAAATTATAAAATATATAATATACAAAAAAATACAATGAAATGAAAAAACACAATGAATAAAGAATGGAAGTATAAAATGAGTAATCAATAAGAAACTACAAAATGTTAGCGTATTTGAAAAAACATTAAAACAATAAAATAAAAATGTCATTGTTTAAATAAACGATAAAATTAGTGGATATGGTAAGCAGTGAACTCATAGGCAAATATACAAATAAAATAGAAAGAGAACTCAAAAAGAGATCTGCTTTGTATATGGGGATTTAATATACAATCAAAGTATCTAGGAAGACTTTATCTCACTCTCTTCTTGAACAGATGTCAGGTAACTA
The DNA here is from genome assembly GCF_000151845.1 of Pteropus vampyrus. NCBI lineage: Eukaryota > Metazoa > Chordata > Mammalia > Chiroptera > Pteropodidae > Pteropus > Pteropus vampyrus. Next base: position 3,362,344 of record NW_011888965.1, on the reverse strand, counting down.
TGGCCAGTGGACCAAATCCAGGCAATTAATGTGCATTTGATTACCTACTATCTATGGCTGCTTTTACTCTACAAAGGCAGAGTTGAGTAGCTACAATAAAGACTGCATAGCTCTCAAAATTTAAAATATTTACTATCTGACTCTTTACAGAAAAGGCTTTCCGACCCCTGTTCTTGAATTATTTTTCTAAGTTTACAATTCTAAAGACTCAAAATCTCATTCACTCTTTCTAAATTGAATAATGACGTCAATGCACTAGCAATTAAAATCCTAACATATTATTATGAGGAGATTTACAAGCAATTTCAAAATTTATATGAAAGAATAAGCACCTAAGAATAGTCAAGAAAAGCCTGAAAAGTAACAATGAGAAGAAGAAGAAAGAAGAATAAGAAGAATAAGAATAAGAATGAGAATGAGAATGAGAATGAGAATGAGAACGAGAAGAAGGAGAAGGAGAAGGAGAAGGAGAGGAAGAAGGAGAAGAGAGAGAAGAAAACAAGAAATATTACCTTACTGAATACAAGAATTATTATAATGATATGTAAATTATTACAATGTGCTATTACTCAGAAATAATAATCTTAGTCAGTAGTAGTAGTAGTAGTAGTAGTAGTAGTACCAATAATAATAGTTAACACATATAGTACTTACTATGTGTGAGGCACTGATAAATTTAACCTATTTATCTTCATAACCTTACTTGGATAGGTATTCCTTTTCTCCATTTTGAAAATTAAAAAAACAAGGAAGTAATAAGCAAATTGACCAATGAATAAATAGAGATTTCAGAAGGAGACTTTGTGTTCTGTCTATATAACACTCTGTAATAAATCATCCAAAAATTTAGTGGTTTGAATAAACAATCATTTATTATCTATCACAATTTCTGTGGGTCGAAACTTTGGGAGTGCTCAGCTGAGAGGTTCTAACTCAGGTCTCATTAGGTTGCAATCATATGGTGGCAAGGGCAGGGTTCATCTCAAAGGCTTTAGTGCCTGGACTGGGAAGACTCAAACAGCTGGGGCTGGAATACTTGGGACACCTTGGGTATTTGTTTTTTTCTTATGGTTTCTTCTGCATGGTTGCTTCAGCATAGATAGAATTCTTCTATGGTGTCTTAAGGCTCAAAAGGAATATGTTCTAAGAGAGAGAGCCAGACAGAAAGAAGCTGCATCATCTTTTATATTCTAGTCTCAAAAGACAACCAGGGTTACTTCCACTGTAGTCACTGATATGGCCAGATTCAAGGGGTTAAAACACAAACTTCAATCCTCTATGGAATAGTATCCATGTCGCATTATAAGAAGAGCATGTTAAGTGGGCTATATACATGCAGCCTTCTCTGAGTTATAGATTTCACTACCCACTGACATTTGTGGAAACAATACGTGACTGAGGTTTCATGACATATCAGTGGGGGAAAAGATAGACTTATTTTATAAGTTGTGCTGAAATAGCTAGTTATATTTAAAAGAGAAAGAGATTGTCTCTTTATCTAACCAACACCAAATCAGTTTTTGATTAAGAACTAAATGTGAAAGACAAAACCTGGAAACTTGTAGAAGTATAGCTTTATGGCCTCAAAGTAAAGAAAGATTTGTTTTAAGACATCCAAAACACTAGCCATAAAATATAAAATTAATAAATTAAGTTACATTAACGAATAATGAATTTTCATGAATAATAATGAATTATTCATGAAAAGACAATAAAGTGGGAAGACAAACCAAAAGCTGGGAGAGGATATTTTAAGCACATAAAACTGACAAAATATTGGTATCTAAAATATATAAAAAAATTCTTACAAATCAATAAGAAAAGGCAGACAGCTGAATAGAAATCTTGGCAAGAGTATGAATAACAATTTCACAGAAAAAGAAAATTAAAAGAATCAGGAATCTGTTAAAAAATTTTTAACCTCATTAAAAATCAGAGAGATCCAAATCACTAAAAAATTAGCAAAAATTAAGAAATCTATTAAAATTAAAAAGTGTGATGGTACCAAAATATGGAGCAACAATGATACTTATATTCTAATATTCTGCTTATGAAAGTTTGATATCCTACAATTATTCTAGAAAGCAATTTTGCACTGTCTTGAAAATTTGAACACACACATATTATATCATTCAGCAATGCTGGAGAATGGATTAACAAATTGTGGGACAGTTACAAAATGGAATGTTTGAAAGTGAAAATGAATGACCCATAGCTTCACACAACAATATAGATAAACTCTTAGTATAATATTGCTGAAAAAATATAGTTGCAGACTTCACACAAATAATAAAGTGTTTACAAAAAGGTCAAAAACATGCAAATCAAGTACACTATGTATGCATTCAGGAATAGGAGAAAACTCTTTAAAAAGCAAAATATAAATATTCGGGAAACTAAGTGGATTGCAGGCAGTGGAGGAGAAAAATGAGGTAGGGATATGAAAGGAGCACACAGGGAGATACAAAGGAATCATAATGTCTTACTTTTTTGGTCGAGTGATGGATCCATGGTTATTAATTTTGTTTTTGTGCTTCATATCTTACATATATGTTATAGTTATTTTAATCACATCAAATAACGCCTGATAAACATAATAATTAATACAAAACATCTATTATACAAAAATTATTGCAGAACTATGCAAAGACATATGCCAAAGGATATTCATTACATTATTTTAATAGCAACAGACTAGAAACTAACAAAATGTTTATATTAGGATAGTGAATAAATTATGGTTATATTAAATGGAATGTTTTGCTTCCATCACAAAGTATGTGGGGTATTTGTATGTTTTTACATAGAAGTTAATCTTTGATATGTTGACTGAAAAAACTAGATTGCACAGGACGTTTAGAATATGATTGCATTTTTGTGAGAAGAAACATTATATATATATATGCATGTATATAATATATTATATATAATATATAGACTATGTTTAAGTATATAAAATATATATGTGTATAAAACATATCTTTATATATGTGATGTATATGTTTATACATGTAGATGTACTTGTATATACATAGAAAAAAATTTTAAAAGATGCAAATTAAACTGTTATTGGTGATCATTAAGAATGTGTGAATAATGAGAAAGGAGAACATTTAATTTAATTCTATATTTCTTTATTGTTTGATTTTTTAAATCATATGCTATTTTGTAAAAAAATATTTTAATGAATATTAAACACAAATCTCTTCTCTTTCTGACTCATATCACCAAACAAGTCTTGCCAAAACTCAATAAATCTCCTTTCTATTTTTTCAAAGAGAATCCAGGCACTATACATGGTGCTACATACTAAGAAAGATTTTTGCTATTACTTGGCTGCCAACAGGCTCTGGTTATGATTTGGTGAGGAGGAAGTGTGGCAAAGAGAGTCCTTTTGTGTATGAAGGCCACGGTCAACTAATGTTTTCTATCCCAGGGATTGCCAGCATATCAGAATTAAATCAAAATGCATTTTTTCTTCATGAGCAAAGTTTTTTCTCACTTGTTGATGGCAATTTGTTGTTATTGCTGTTGTTCTATACTTTTTCTATCCAATTAATCTCCTATGAATGTGGTCTTGCCAAAGTTTCAAAGGCTGCTGTGTATTTTGAACTACTGCATGTGCTCATTTCCTGGAGCAGCGCTCCTTCCTTCCTCACACTGTTTCTCTCTCTTTCGCGCTCGCTCTCTCTCTCTCTCTCTCTCTCTCTCTCTCATTAATTTACCCCTTTCTTTGTGGCTATGTTCAGGGCAAGAACTGAAGTATTTGTGAGACTTGTTTTTCAGAGGGCTGTGAGAGGCTGCGGTCTTAAAATTTTTTCTTTATGTTGCCTTTAACACTTTGGTTTGAAAAGGAAAAAGTCTCCAGTCCTTTCTTGCTCTCCTTCACCATCTAGGAAACTAGCAATGGTTTCAAAGCACCTTGGTTTAAGAAAGTCATTCAATGAGAAAAAATAAAAAAACCTGAGCTCTAAATCACCTAACTCCATGAAACAAGCTCTGATGTGGCGCAACAGCTGAGGCGTGAGGAACGTTCAGAGGGCATTTCAAAATCTTGAGGGTGAAATCTGTAAATGAAAGTTATAAGGATATGAAGGGAAACAGTTTAGTAGAAGAAGATTGCAAAGTAAGGAATAGTCTAAATTTGAGTTTGAAAGAAACACCAGCTCACAAGTGGTCATGCTTTCTCCTTTAGAAAGCGCAAACAACTCCATTGTTTACATGAGGAAACGCAGACTTAAGGTAAGGCTTTGACTTGTCAAGATCACAAGTAGTAAAAGGCGGAGCCGGAAACAATTCCAGGGTTCTTGATCAAATTGTTCTCAGCGATTTCCCACCCACGGCATTTAAGTAGCAAATGTAGACAGAGACTGACAAAGGGTCCTTAGCTGCAGGACTTGGTCTGTCCTCCAAGCTGCACCAGTGAGAGAATGGCCTGGGATTTCAGCTGGACGGGTACTCTGGCCATGCGACAAAAAACAAACAAACAAACAAACAAACAAAAAATAACAACACTTGACTTGTAAATCCACCCCTCACACCCTTTCTAATGGGTTCATAGATATAAGCAACTGAACCCAGGAGCAATATTAAGAGATGATATATTATGTGTATATAGATGTATTCCTTATTATTCAATCTAATAACATTTTCCTTCTAAAGGTGGCATTTCTTCCCCCTAATGGTGCTAGTGATCATTTCATACACTAAAGGAAGGTAGAATCCAGGTGGTACCATGCTGATTTTTCTAGCTGCTATACTTCTAATCCGTTATAACCCCAAGGCTTTCTTTCTCAGGCTTTTCTTCTCTCCCACCCCCATTGCCCCTTCAAAAGTGTCCATTGCCTTGTAAAGTATAAAAGATTAAAACAAAATTTCTGCTGTGAATCAAAGCTCCAAACTGTCCACTTTCATTTTTTTTAAACAATGTTGTTATGAAGTTGGCAGAATCATCACAATAGCAATATATCAAAGCGTGTAGAACATCTCAGACTAAGAGCATAGCAAAGGTTTTAAGTCTGCTCTTAGAAAAGTGAGCCAAAATAAAATAAAATAAAATAAAATAAAATAAAATAAATAAAATAAAATAAAATAAAATAAAATAAAATAAAATAAAATAATCCCAATTCTCCAAGCTGTGAATTTCAAAACAGATGAGTGGAGAAAGTAATATTTGTAAATTGTGATTTAAAGAGACAAAAATTTCAATGGCAATATGGAGTTTACATGAGATTTGAAGAAAAATGTGAATTAACTGAATAATACAATTAATAATTAAATAAATGAGCATTACAAGAAACTGGCATGAGTTGATCAGACAGTTCTGCAGTAGGGAAGAATAGATTTGTAGCTTAGGCTTCTTCTCTGTATTTCCTAAAATACACCTCACTGACAAGTTTTAATCCTCTTTGGGCTTCTTTTCTACTTTCTTCTCATTCTTCCTCCTCCTCTCCTCATCACTACCCCTTCTGTCCATTGAGTTGTTTACACCCTAAAAATTCACTTTCTCTATTATCATTTGCAAAAGTAAATCCATGGTTGGTTCTGTCAGATTATCTGATAGGTATTGGTCCTGACTTCCCACATTTGGCTCATCTCTGGCTCTCATCACCTTTCTCAGGCTGGATGCTTTTCTCTTCCCTTTCCCTTTTTGTTGATAGCTACGAGGTAGTCTGAAAAATAAATAATTTTATATTTGAAAGTCAATCTTTGACAGAATAATGAGGCTGTCCTGGGAGACAAAGAAAACTGGTAGCTACTTGTTTGGTTTCTATGTTTTAGCCAAACAAGGTTCAGAGGGCAGGCTGTCTGCCTGTGCAAACTACTGCTAGTAAGAGTTTGTACAAAATATTTTGGCTGCCATCCTATGGTAGAGTCAGATTGTATCATCTTTTGTGCCAGGCATCTGTGATTAGAGACATGGGAGGCTGTCACTTTGAGGAACATGCAGAACAAAGCGTAATAAGATTTTTTTAAATTGATATGTAAGAGGTATGCCTTTTTTATAAAAGTTTCACTCTGAGAAAATACATTTCTATTAGAGACTTTCTATTGTCAAGATAAATGCAAAAATAAAATCTTATTAAATAATTTAAAGATTAAATGGTTATTGACCAAAATATTTTTATTTTCTGAGAAATCTTTTTCTTACAGGTTAAAGTGCCTGATTCATCTATGTTCGCTTGATAATTGCCTTTAGAAGATATCGAACCTCCAGTAGTGTTAGCTCTTCGACTAATGGCACTCAATAACAGTTTAATGATGAACTGTTTGTCGATGTGGTAGTTGAATTTTTCCCATTTTGTCACTTAGCCATTTGTAAAGTAAAAAATCCATGGGTTCATAAACGTGAGAATCATTGTTAGGAATAGAGTTTGAGATGTTATAATACCCAAAGGTAGACCCATGCTGCCTAATAGAGAACAACTATTACTTCTTGGAGAAATAAGACTTAGGTTCTTAATTCAATTTGCTTCTACTAGAAAGTAGTAATATTGCAAACATGCAAATCAATGAACTCTTTGAACTATTAGAGAATTCTCATCTCAGCAGTACAGTGCAAATCTACACTCTGTGGAGTCTTTCAGTCTGGGAAATCAGCTGGACAAGATTAAAACTTATAAACTTAGCCTCAATGAACTTGATTCCTTGTGACTGAATAAGGAAAAACATGCTCTTCCTTAGGATGGATTTAACTAAGGCATGTCTACATGATTCCAAAACCATAGTTCAGGTTAATCGGCTCAATAAAACATCCAGTAAACTCAGTTTTCTAGAGCCCAAGAATTAATACTTTATTTTTTGTAGCCCAAAAACCATTCGACAGATTTTTTTTTCTTTTTGCTAGTTGAATTTCCATTGTGTAAAAAGAGCCTAAGGCTGTGATTCTTAATCCTGCTTGTGTAACAACTTAAGTTGTCTCCAAGAATGTCAGGAGCTGTCAAAAAAAATTAGAAAGAAAATTACTTTTAATTCATTTCACATTACAAAAATATGCGACATAGTATAGTTATTGGAAGTCATGAACTCAAATACTTACAGTGTCACCATTTCAAAGCAGACCAGGAATAAATGATCTATCCCAACATTATTAAGGAGTTATTTTTTTCTCTTTAAATGTTCAGTAGTGAGGTTTCTAAAATGAGATTTTAAGAAACGGTGGTGAAACATGCTGTTTTTCAGTGTGGTGAGGTTTGATTTTTTTTTTTTTTAACATGTGTTTGTTACATTATTTTTTTTGTTATTGTCGATAACACTTGAGAAAATGTCCACTCAATGTTTGCTCAGGATTTGAAAAGAGTTCTAGTTAGCAGTTATGTTTCCATCCATGTGTCATGTTGTGTCATTCTGTGGGAAAACATAACTGTATTAGGACTCTTGATTGCAAGTGACAAAGACTCATCTGAAATTGCCTTGAATGATTAATGATGATGATGCATTTTAAAACATTTTCACTCACAAAACTAAAATGTCCAAAAATATCTAGGTTCAAGCAAGTCTAAATCCAGGAACTTAAACATTTTCATCACAACAATCTGTACAGATTTTTTGGCTCAGCTTTTATCTGAATTTGTTCAATGTGCTTTACTCTGTGGAGGCTTTTCTCTATGCAGGCAGACTCTCTCTAAGTCACCACAGCAACTCCAGGGGTGCTTCTTTACCTGACATAAAGAAGTGACTCAATAAAAATTCTAGTGTGCACTCTTATTTGCCTTGATCATGTGGATGAACAAATATCTGTGATGTTGATCGAGCCAGCTACTACTTCTGAGACCAAGAGTTCCGCTCAAACCCCATACATTGAAAGAACTAAAGGGTGATTGGTTCCTCATAGGAAAATGAGAGTAATGCTAAAAGAAAGATACATAAATAATTATGTTGGCTTGGCAAAAAAAAAAATACTTAAGCAATATACCATGTATATTCTCTGTATACATTAAAAGATCTTTACACACATACAAAAGTGTATATAATGCAAATATAGTAATTTAAAATATTTATCAAACAACTACAATATGCCAGGCATTGTGCTTGTCCATTTCCTTTCTAAAAACTTTGAAAGGTAGGAGAAGCTGAGGGTGTTGAGACTAGATCTTTCTTGAAGCTTGGGATCCTAGATAGGCAGTGTGGGAGAAAGAACCTGCAAAGATTCCTGAGGCAAAAGCACACAAATGGAGCAAAAAAAGGCATGCTATGGATCCCAAGACAGTTCAGGCAAATTTACACACTTTTATATATATTGTCTGTAATCTCCACAACAAGCCAAGATAGGTTGTTTTTGCCCCATTTCACAGATAAAGAAATTTTGGCTCAGAGAGGCTAAATGGTGTGCCCATGAGCACATAACTAGTCAGAAAGTGTCTAAGCTAGGATCTGAATTCAGATCTGTAGAGCCCAAAGCTTGTACTCTTTCCATGATATTATTCAGCGTTCATTATTTATGCTGCACTTGCTTATGTGTAATTTTATATAAATGGATAAAATATTATACTTTGACACTAAGGAGTTATAATAGCTTGAATACAATCTAAGTAGGAAGAACTGATACATAAAATCTGACAATAGTAAAAACAATATTCTATGTTTAAAACAGCAGAGTGGATTCTCTCTCTCATTTGACAAGACTGCTGACAGCACTAACCACATAACATCCCAGAACATCCCTGATCTCATCATTCCATCCCTTTGATTTTGAGATAACTGTGTCTTAAAAATTAAATATCACTCTCATCATTGATGCTGCCTATAATGTGAGTTGAAAGCATTACATTAACTTTGAAAACTATTTTCAGTAATGCTCCTTTACTGTAGAATTTAATGCTTAAGAATATTTCTTTGGAGAACAAATCACAATCAAACACAGAAATATTGAACAGGTCCATTGCAACCAGTCAACTTCATCATGCAGAATACATTATTTATGAAATAAAATCCAGGAGTTATTTCAGAGAACATACCAAAAACTAGAGATAAGACTTTTCAAATATTTTAATCTCGAAATGGTTTCTCTAACATATTAACAATTTATTTACTAACAATGTTTATAGTGCATGCTGTAGTTTTTTTGAGTACCAAGTGAAACTTTCATTTTAGTCATTTATATTATGAAATCAGTCTTTCTGTACTTGGAAATTTACGTTTTAGTGGGCGGCACTGGGCAGATTTATGTGGTTAAACTTTGGCAACATTTTCATTATCAGCTTTTCTTTTTTTCCCCTCTAAACTATTTCACAACTGTTCTAAATTGTATCTGGCTAAAACTTGGCATCCAGATTGCCAGCTTATATAGCATTCTGTCTCAAAGAAAATCCCAGTGTCAGTCTAATGAGCTGAATTGTATATGTAGCACAGTAATTTTTAGGTAGCTCCAATCCTTATTTTTAAATTCAGCTATAACTAAAATATTCAGATAATTGTGATATACAAGCCATTGTTGAGAAGACCGTTAGCACATTAATTTCCTAATTAGTTTTCTCAAATAAGGCTAGGAATCTTAGAATCTTTGTTTTCATTTTAAGAGGGAATCAATTTATTTCAGCCATGTCGTGGTGAAAGTATCTTTTTTTTTTCAGTTATTTAGCATAATTCACCTAGTGGAATGTTTTCTAAAGTGTTACAGTTTATCTTAAAACTGTCTGCTTGAACATTGACTCAGGCTGTCTTCCCATAGTTAAAGTGGGACAGAATCGATGTATTGCAGGCTCCTCTGCTGCTTTGTGTGATAAACACTGTCTAACAAGTCTGGAAAAATCCATTTTGATGCTACTTCCCCAATTAGACCTGTTAAACAGTCTTTGAATGACTGAATGGGGTTTTTGGTTTACACCCAGATACATTGTTAAGCTAATGTTCTAAAGTAAAGTAAACTATAGTATCATTAACATTAATTTCTAAGAAGTGTCTTTTTTTCTTATCAAGTCTCTAACTATAAGCAAATGAAATTGTATTTGTTTTGTTGAGATCCAGTATAACTTGATTACCCTCTAACTACTCAGTAATTTTTGGAAATTCCGTTCATTCAGTCTGAACAGTTGCAGATGACTTGTGTGTGTATAAGAAAACTGTCATTAGCATATGTTTTGAGAATGTCTTTGAATATGTACACATATTTGGAAGCTCTGTGAAGGAAAAATGTTGCATTCATATAAAAACTTCTCTAAAGCTCTTTGCTACCATGTGCAAGAGATAAGTTCTCTGAGGGATGTAAAGTGATAAGATGGCAGAGACCTTCAAGGAATATGTTATCTACTATGAAAAATAACATCTACACAAAAATCTTTATTTAAAAAGGCAGTATAGAATAAAAGTCAGATGGAAAGTGATCACATTCCTTAAGGAAAGCTCAACTCTTTAATTTTTTTCATAAAATTCATGATGCAAATATACTTGCCCTTTGACTACAGTAATCTTAACTCTCTTTTTTTATATTCTATTTAATAAACTCTGATAAATCAGGTCATGTATGACGACACATAATTTGGGGGGGATCAAATAAAACTGCTTCACAAACCAGGCAATTTTCAATCCTTCTGAAGCTTAGTTAATGAATTCTTATAGCATTGTAATTTTTAAATAGCCAGATTAAAACAAGGTCATCTTGAAGCTGTTAAATTATTGCCACTACGACTTCATTGTTATTAAAATCTATATTTCCAAAATTATGTTTAAAACTGAACTAATGCTTCTTTCATCCCTGGCCCCTCAGGACTGTTTGTTTGTGTAAGTACAGGTGATGAACTTGGGTGAGACAGAGAGAGAGGGAAACACTGGATGGTTGAAAACAGTGACGTATTAACAGAACGGCTTTATGTTGCATCCAACAACATAAAATAATGCCATTTGAAAGATATTTCAAGTCTAGACTCTCCCAGGTTGAAAGTTGAGTTTTTCAAATAAAGATCCCTTCAGAAGTAATCTTTTACCCCAGCTAATGCTATCTGCTCCTAATGACTATTCACTACTGATTTATAAACTACCACATAATTTCTGAGATAGGAACATTTTAATCGATGGCTATACATAATGAAATAAACTGGTGACACTATTTCTTGGAGCCCAAGAGATGTCGTGAAAATTTAATTGATATTTTCAAAGAATTGTGCGGTTCAGGAGAAATAATCAGAACATAAATGTTTACAATCTTGATTACTCGTGGAAACTATCTGAAAGTGAAAAGAGAATTAAACATATTTGCACTATTTACATTTTCCTGGGAAGGTTAAAATGGAGAGGGTTCTTTGTTCTTTCAGTTTGTCTTCCTATACAACACTTAAACTTATGTCCCAATACTTTACTTTAATCATTAATAAATATGTTGTATTACTTTGTGGTCACTGATTTTTTTTCCCTAAAAATTTTTTTGAGAGTGTACTGAGAAGTTATTGCCTATGATTTAGCTAATAATGGACCTACTCTTAATGAGGAATAACCAATCATTTTTGATAACACAATGAATCTTATGTAGTCCTCATCAATATCATTTGTAAATTTCTTAGAAACACTGAATGTCTGCCTTTCAAACTGGGATACGCAATGGAATGCAGGGAGAGAGGTACTTGTAGCTTTAAATATTTAATCTAAAGATTGAATATCTCCTGGAAGCATCAATTTTACTCAGTGATAAATCATTTTTTATGTTATAGCAAGCATGGATATATCGTGGGATGAAATGCAAAGTTTATATGATTGTTTAGTTAAAATATGACTTAAAAGAAATCCTCACCCTACAACAACTTCTTACCAATGCCACTCCATTCTTACCCTCTCCTTGCTGTAAATGTCATCTTCTGCTTTTTATGAGTACTTTGATAGAAACAATCTAAGAAGCAGCAATTATATTATAGCTCAAGGGACAGAAAAAAATAATCTTAATTCATACGTGTGTTCCTAACTGATATACTCAGCCCTAGAAAGTCTTTTTTATTGAAAATATCTAAATGTGGTCACTATGTAGACCTGGATTAATAATCATGGAATCTTTTTGTAAAAGATGTTTGTAGCAGGTTCAGAAACAGAAAGCCTGTTCTACTCACAGGAGGCCATGAAAGAGAAAGGTTACTGTACCTCTTCCCTCTCCATGGTGATCAAACAGGGAGTTAAAAGAATTAGAGATAGAAGCAGGGACCAACTTTCTAGTTAAATAGGATTTATAGAGCAACTTGTTCCTAAGCTGTCAGAATTATGAAATTAATATAAATACTGACTGAACTTGCTTGCTGTCTTTAATAGACTCCAGGCTAAAAGATATTCCAAATTTAAGCCTATGACTAAAGAGGCATATATTATCTCATGTAATTGTCAAAAAGACCCTACACATAAAGTATCCTCATATACATTTTATAGATGAAAACATGTTCTTAAGTAACTTGGTCATTATTACATCCTGCTTTTCTTTCTTTGTTTTCTCATTGTTTGAGAATATTTCTTGAGTTACTTATTACAAACCTTCAAACTTCTCTACTTGATGGTTGAGGAATTTGGACCGAGAGATAATTTTCATGTTCCTTGATTTAAACACAAGAACATTTTATTCATTCTCCTATGAGGGATTAAATCACTTCCTTTCGTACTGAAAAATTAGGAATTTGAATTGATTGCCTACTAGATCCTGGAATAAAACCATCAACATAGTTTGGTATAAATCTGAATATTTCAATTATTTGGGGGGAAATGTCACAAAAATGAATATTGCATTTCGAAAAGTAACAGCAGTGCAATTAATTATAATTTAAGTATTAGAGGTGTTGTTTTTCTACATAAAATTGTATACTGCTTGATTGCACTTCTACTTGATGAGAGAATGACAGTGTGGCTCTTAATCTCTAATATAGATGTGTTTCCAATTTTTTAAAAAAGAATAGCTCCAGTGTTTAGGAAAGAATTCAATGAATGCATGTAACAATTGTAGTAGAACATCTATTGAAATATACATTTTTCTGTATACGAGATTAGTCACCTCCTTTTTCATAGTAACTATTTTCAAGTAGGTTAATTGTTCTCCAGTAGTGTGATTTATTTTTCTTTTAGTCTTTCAAATTTATTTCTGTCATCTCATAATGTCATGAATCAGATGTTACAAAAAAAATATTGTTATAGAATGTTGATGTATTGCTGTTGAGTGTTTTACATTCAGAATAGCTCTCTTTATGCTGGAAGAACATGTCTTGGCAGCAGACAGAAAATGATTGTATGTACCAGGGATCTTATACTATTATGAATTGCAGTAACAACTTACAGTAAAAAAGACATCAATGATACAATGTTGGATTGTAAATAGGAGAAGGATCATATAATGCCCAGTGGTCTGGTCAAAGATTTACTAGTTGCTCTTCAAAGATAGTTTGATAAATGTCAGAGTAAGAGAATTTCCAAAGCATTCTTCTTTCTAATAGTTACATTTGTTTTTAAGTTTGCTCATGAAAATCACCTTGCAATGCAGGAGTCCCAGGTCTGGAACTTGCAACTGGTTTTGGATATTCCAGAAGAATTACCAGGAGGACCAGTGGGGTGAGAAATGCCATTTATTACTCACAAGTCAGGGAAGCTTCAGCAGTGGCTTTTTGAAGCTGCAGGAACAAAGCTGCTGAACAAGAGCAAGCAGAGCTTTTTATGCACACAAGCAGAGGGAGGGGTTATCTCACTGGGGGCGCAGCCGCCTTCAGACAAATGGGAGCAGCAGGAAATGTCCTCGGGAGCAGGCCCTGCTGAAAGCTCTTTGTATACTGCCTTCCTTGGCTGCAGGCGGGGCAGCTATCAGTATTCTGAGTATGTGAAAGGGCCATGTTCTGAGTTAACCCTACGCACTTAAATATAAAAACAAGAAATCTATGAAGACAACTCTCAATAAAATAAATGATTTCAGTTTAGCTAAAGTTTTGAAAAATCTTCTTTTGCTTCACTTTTTTAAAAATTGGGTTATTAAATTGATAAATAATATTTACAGGAGAAGAGGACAATGGTTAGGAAAACATGTCCTAATAACCTTAAGACTTTTGTTACCATTTACTGATATGTTTTCTTTTTAAATGTGTTTATTTTTAATTATAAATTACAAATTAGCCAAAATAAAATGGTAAAAATACCCATTTCATCTTTTGAGATAAATGACCCAAATTTATTTTAATCTATAGATATTCAGGGTTGTTTTGGTTTGGATTTCTTTTTGTAGTTTTTACATAAATGATATAACAGTTTTCATAATTTGTCTTACTTTTTTCACTTCACCAGAAGTCATAAAGATCATTTATGTCATTAAATATTTTTTACTAAATCACTTTTAATGATTACATAGTATTTCAGTTCTCTCTTTTTTTTTTTTTTAATGATTTCAAAATTAGCTAGCCAAACCCTTATTTGGGACATTTAAGACATTCCTAATTTTTCACTGTTATAACAAACAATACTTAAATGAACATCCTAGTACATACATATTTGTGTACTTATGTTTATTTTTAAGATAAATTTCTATTAATGGATATTCTGAGTCAAAGAATATGCACATTCTTAAGACTTTGATACATATTTCCAGACTTCTCACTAAAAAGGCTGTATGGAATACAATTCCATACAGCAATGTGTAGAAGCATCCATTCCATTCTATGCTCCCTATCACTGGAATGCTACTTTCAAAATGACATTAGTAATTTTTAAATATGAATTTACTAGTGACCTGTCACGTGACATATACCCTAATAACAAACCATTATTTGGGTGAATATGTGAAATGAAGTGAAAAGCAACATGGGAGCAGTATGTAGACAATTGTAAGAAGTTCACCTTGCTGCCTTTAAGTCAATCTAATTTTATTCAAAGTTAGTTTACTACTGGGCCATTTATTGGGTGATTCCATGTCATCCACACATAAATTACCCATTCCAGAATGCACATCCTGCAACATATGTTTAGAGTTAAGGATTTCTGCCTTTTCATTGTTCATGAAGTGCTTATTGCAGAATGCTAACATATTGTCAAATCTGCTAGAGAGACCATTGTGACTTTTACATCTTTTTTTTTAATACTATCTGTCTAACAACATTCTAATAAGTCTGATTTCACAGAAAAAAATAAAGGTTCCAAAATCTTATTATAAGAATCTATCTTACACTGGATTATAAATCTTTTACAAAGTTGGAATAAATCTTAACCAATGCCTGACTGTGGCTGTTGTTTGTAGGTTTGATCTCAAACAAATATTAAAGAGATTGCTATCTTTTTTATACAACTTACTTTAGTGTGGTAAGTTGAGTAGTGTCTCTCAAAATCCATGTTTATCTGGAACCTCAGACTGTTATCTTATTTGGAAATAGAGTCTTTGGAGATGTAATTAGTTAAAGATATCTACATGAAATCATTCAGGATTTAAGTTAGACTCTAAATTTAATGACTAGTGTCTTTATAAGAAACAAAGAGGAAGCAGAGTCACAAAGGAAAATACAATGTGAAAATGGAGGCAAAACTAGAGTGATGCATCTTACAAGCCAAGGAACACCAAAACTTAGCAGCAACCACTAAAAGCTAAGAGAAAGGCATGTGGTGGTTTCTCTCTCAGAGCCTCCAAAAGTAACCATCTCTGCCAACACCTTGATTTTGGACTTTTGACCTCATGAACTATGAAAGAATAAATTTCTCTTAAGCCACCAGTTTGTGATATTTTGTTGCAGACACCTTTGGAAATAAATATTTAGAAAGATCTTTAATTCAATACTTTCAATAATTCATTTGGATTAATTCTTCTTGTCTATGCCTACAAGATTTTCATCTTCTCCTTTGGTGTATCACTGGAGAATACTCTACACTAACTAGCAGTAAATGTTAATGGCAACTTACTGCTTTCTCTGAGGCCAATGAATAATTGGAGCTGTGGAGATTAGAACTGTCTCAGTTTTCACACTGACTGCTGAAGAAAAATATTTCTGCAAATCAATCCATAATCTGTTGCATATCTGAGAGTGTTTTCTTCTTGAAGTATGTCTCACAAAATAAAACAAAACAAGAAAAGAAAACACGATGATATTCTCACAGTGAACTTACAGAAAGATGTTTCCCCTCCCTATTTTGGCATTTGAATTGACTCTTTTTCTTATTGCTATTTCTTTTGATTTCAGTAAATATTTTGTAAAAGAAAAAAATCATGCCAGTATTCTCAATGTTTACTTAGGTCTAGGTATGAAACTGAGCTCTGGTATGATTAACTATATATGTATGGTAATAACGTTGATAAGTAGTTTTCAATGGAAAACCTGAATTTTTTTTTTCTTTTAATGCCCAGGTCAACCAAAACCATAGTGCTATTTCTTATCCACTTTTACACTTATCATGTGGCATATTATCATAATCATCATATTTGTAGTTTGAACCTCTCTGTGATGAAAGCCCCATGTTAACTCTAGATCATGTTAATGCTATGAAGTGACTGCAGAATGCAACTTTATAAGAAAGCCAGAATCTTCCAAGTGTTTGGTTTAAAAATACCTTCTTAAGTCAACAATGGAGGTTTTAATTTAAAGTTTTACATTTTATTACTTTTCATCTACATTGTAAATGAGAAGACTCTAAGTCATAATAAACAAAAAAATCATAAACAATGCTATTATGGCATATTAGTTGTCTATTGCAGTCTAGCAAATAACCCCACTATGTAGTGGCTTAAAACAACAAAAAGTTATTATCTCATATTTTCTGTGGGTCAGGAATCCAAGTGTGCCTTATCTGGCTCTCTCTGATTCAAGGTTTCTCATAAAATTTCAGTCGCATTATCAGCAGGGGCTGCAGTTGTCTCAAGGTTCTACTAAGGGAGGATCCAATTTCAAACATACTCACATAGCTGTTGAAAGACTGCAAATCATCACTGGCAGTTAGTTGGAGATATCAGGTCCTTGCCATGTGTGACTCTCCATAGGGCAGCTCAAAAAATGGCAGCTGTTCTCCTTCAGAGTGAGTGAGTAAGACAGCAAGAGAGCAAGAGAGGGCACCCAGGGATGCAATCTCTTAGTAACCTGTTCTTGTAAATGAAAATCCCATTACCTTTGTTGCATCCTACTGTTTAGAAGATAATCACAAGTTCTGTCCCACACTCAAAGGGAGAATGATGACATAGGGCATGAACATCCAGAGGCAGGAATCATTGGGGGCCATCTTAGAGGCTGTCTACCACATCTGTCTAAAATGTCACTGGATGAAGGAACTACAGACCCGTTCTAAAGCCATTACATTGTCATATATGAATTTATGAATATTTTAAAGGCCCTGTCTCATAATTATTAAAAACATTATTTGGTCAACTTTAACATTGTAATATAAAGTGTACATATTTCTAAATTTTGTTTGTTCTCCTAGTATAGGACATTTAAATTGTCTTTCTGAGATTTTTGAATAAATAAGCTTGAGTTTTCGAGTGTTGCTGATTGCCAAATATTTTATTATACATTTTAAGAAATGGAAATCCCTCAATTTTGTAAGAACAGTACTTCCTAGAGAAAGCTTCTTTAAGCTCAGGAGATAACAATGAGGTCAATCAAAGGAATAAGCAAATCATCCTGAGTTAAAGTTAAGCAAATCATCCTGAGTTAAAGTTTTAATTAGTAGAAAAAAGCAAAGTTAAGAAATTTATTATTTCACTTTTGGCTCAAACCTTAATTTTCATGGCAACAAATCATGAATATAGCCTCTGGAGTTTTGATTATTTTGTGTATCTTTTTTGGCCAGAAGCTCATCCAATGTGGCTGGTTACAAAATTGTCAAATAATTTTTAAAATGTGTTCACATTATTTATTTTATGCAAAGTTGTTGAAATATACATGACTTTTTCTTAACTCCTACTACAATAACATCATCTCTGAACATACAATTCGTATAAATACACCTTATAGTACAAATGAGGCTGACGTTATATACTATAATGTCTCCTTGCTCATGCTAATGACAATCAATCTCACCAGTCTTGCATTACTGATACATAACTTTTCAGATGAATAATTTCAAGCTCAGATGCATAGATATAATTTCTTAGCAATTTTCACTTATTTTATCTCTTATCGCTGGTCTAAGTTTAATTGGGTGGCTAATAATTTACTTAATTTTGCTTTGTGGAAAAGTAATCTGGGCTTATATATTTGCATTTATGCCTAAAATCTTTTGTTTTTGTGATTTAGTCAAGCTCCTTTGGTTGCTGATTAAACACACTGCTAATATTTCCACTGACATGTTTTCCTGGATATGTGCATTAGTTTGCTGAATATTTATGAGCTTATCTGATCTGTGGTCATAATATTTAAAAATTTGTTAAGAAAAATTATGTTGGCTGACAATGTTGTGACAAGTGTGAATGTCAAGAGTAGAAAGGAGGAAAACATTTACCTTCGAAATGACAAACCTTGATAAATATGAAAATCAGATGTGGTGTTGAAGTTTATAAAAAAAAAAAATAGGAGAAATAAAGGACAACAAATGAACCTATACCACAAAGCTTAAAGCTTAAGTTGCCAAATTGATAATAACATAGGAAAATAATCTACTGTAAGAAAATTGATCAAGATTGATGAAGAAACTCACCAAGTGATTAAGGAAAAAATGTTACTGTATTAGAATTAAATATTACCCAGAAAATAGAATAAAATGATGGGAAATTGGTATATTAAGGCAAAAAAGGGAAATTAAAGAAATTTAACTCATGTAAAATAAAGATATATTGGTAAAAATCGATTAGAAACAAGATATAGTAGATGGAAATGAGCTATGATAAACAAAAGTTGTTTAATATCACAAAATAGTATTTAGCTAGAAGCTTAGCATGACAAAATAAAATAAAAAAAAGGAGAGTGCTAATGATATATGAGACTAATGTTGCACCCAGCTCCTTTACATTTTCTTTACCATAGTTCACAAGAGATAAAAGTCATATTTTAGAGATTCCTGCAGAGAAACATGAAATGTTAAAGGCAATTATATTCATGCCATAACAGGTAGCAATGCAATTAGAATGATTAAATGCTCGTAAAATTCGAGACTTAACAAACTAAATTCTGAATTAATGAAAGTGCACTGAGTTTAATGTGGCCAGTACTTAATAAAAGAGCTGCCCTTTGAATATGGCACGCATTGATTATGGTTGGAGCATTAAATCTTGGTAGTAAATAAAGAATTTCATATTGTTGTGACTCAGCAGATCTTCGCTCTTGATTATCAAATAAGGCCTCTTCAACTAAAATCATATTTATTTAATTTTAAAAGTAAGTTACAGTTGTGTTCCATGACTTTATGATAATTGTTTGAGTTTTTCCATTATGATTCAGGGAATTTAGGAATTTAGAGAGGGAGAAATACGGTTATATGGCTGAGTATATTTTCTAGCTTTAGACAAACCAACTACAAATCCTATCTCCACAGCAGAGGAGTTTGTCACCTTAAGAAAGTTATTTAACCTTTAAAGCCCTTGTGTCTTGATCTGAAAATGAGGATAACGATTGTAGCCAACCCTGAAGTTTTTTGGAAGGATAAATGAGGGAATGTAGGTAAAACACTTAACAAGTGCCTGTCAAATAATAATGGTACTAAACTGAGGTGATTTTTACAAGAATTACAAATGTAATGCAAATAAATGTAATGCACTTAGCACAGTATCTGGTTCAATGTATAATGCTTAATATATTTTAGTTACGAAATAATAATAACAATTGCTTTGTTGAATTTCTATCTATAATTATAGAAAATAATTTAAGGATGAGGGAAATATGTTGTGCCAAAAATCTGCAAATTTAAAATGAATTTTTTAGGTGATAGAAGTAATAAATGAATGAATAAATCAGTGTCAAATATCATTAAAAAATCATTGGGTAAAAATTGTAGTGTATCCCCCTTGAGCTCCATTATCAAAAGACCCTGAATAGCCAAAGCAATCTCAAAAAGAAAAACAAAGTTGGAGGGATCACACTCAGATTTTAAATTTTATTACAAAGTTATGGTAATTAAAACAGTATAGTACTGGCATAGACACAGACACATAAATCAATGGGATAGTATAGAGAGCCAAAAAATAAAGCATACATACATGGTCAATTAAATTATGACAAAAGACCCAAGAATATAAAGTGGGGAAAGGACAGTCTCTTCAATAAATGGTGTTGGGAAAACTGGATAGCCACACACAAAAGAGTGAAATTTAACCACTATCTTATACCATACACACAAATTAACTCAAAATGGATTAAAGACTTGAATGCAAGATCTGAACCCATAAAACTTCTAGAAGAAAACATAGGTTGCAAGCTTCTTTACAATGGTCTTGGCAATGATTTTTGAATCTGACACTAATAGTAAAAGCAACAAGAGAAAAAATGAACAAGTGAGACTACACCAAACTAAAAAGCTTCTGCACGGCAAAAGAAACATCAACATAATGAACAGGCAACCTATTGAATTTGAGAAAATATATACAAATCATATATCTGATAAGGGACTAATATACAAAGAACTCATACAACTCAGGAGCAAAAATACACACACAAAAAAAGTGATTAAAAAATGGGCAGAAGACCTGAATAGACATTTTTTCAAAAAAAGTATACAGATGGCCAGCAGGCACATAAAAAGATGTTCGATATCATTAATCATCAGGTAAATGCAAAGCAAAGCCACAATGAGATATCATTTCACATCTGTTAGAATGATATTATCAAAAATTTGAGAAATAACTAGTGTTGTTGAGGATGTGGAGAAACTGGAACCCATGTACACTGTTGGTAGGAATAGAAATTGGTATAGCCACTATGGAAAACAGTATGAAGGTTCCATAAGAATTAAAAATAGAACTATTATATAAGTCAGCCATTCCACTTCTGGGTGTTTATCCAAAAACAAACAAACAAACAAACAGAAAATAAAAAACCACTAACTTGAAAAGATATATGCATCCCCATGTTCATCGCAGCAATGTTTTATAATAGCCAAGATATAAAAACAACCTAAATGTACATCAATAAATGAATAGATAAGAAATTATGGAATATTATCTACACACACACACACACACACACACACACACACACACACACATATATATATATAATAGAATATTATTTAGCCATAAAAAAAATAAAATTCTGTCATGTGCAACGACATGGATAAACCTTGAAGGCATTATGTTAAGTGAAATAAGTCAGATAGAGAAAGGCAAAAAAATCATATGATCTCTCTTATATGTGTAATCTAAAAAAAAAGAAAAAAGCTCAACAATACAGAGAATAAATTGGTGGTGGCCAGAGGTGGGGTGAGGTTGGTGAAAGAAATAAGTGAAGGGGGTCAAAAGTCAACAAAAAAATTTGAAAAATTTGTAAACAGTAAACACCATAGCAAAATTTGCACAAACATATAATGCTCTGATTCAAAACCCACTTTAAAATAAGTTGTATAGTTTAATAAACTTTTTAAAAATTATAAGTAGAATATCAAATACAAAAAAAAAATCAGAAAACAAATGGGGATGATCCTTACGCTTATCAATCTTCCCATCTAAGAAAACAGACTACAATATGTCTCCATTTATTATTTTAAGCATATTTTGATAATTTTTATATAATCTTATACCTATCTTTTAGATGTTATTCCTTGATATTGAAGAATTTTGTTGCAATTGTTAATAGGATCACTTTATTTCATTTTCCAATTGATTAATTGGTGTACGAAAATATCAATGTTTTTATATATTGTATCAATCTAGTTTGTGAATGTTTGTAGATGATTTACTGAATTTTTAGTCACTTCTCATGGGTTTTCCATGTTGACCAACATGTGGTCTGTTAAGAATGACAGTTTTGCTCCTTCCTTTTTGTGAAAGATACCATGAGTTGTTTTGTTCAATATCTATTTGAACCCTCTTTTAAATGCAGAGTATGAAATCTGTAAACTACGTTTCCCAGAGTGTCTTACAGCTATGATTCTAGATATAATTTATGTTCAATAAAACACATGTACTCAAATTCCACTATAATTTGGAAATAATTTATGTGGAGAGAGAGGCAAACAAAAGTCATCCATTTTTCTGGCACATATTGTAGCAAAGACATCACGGTTCTGCAGTCAGTATCTAGTTTGATAGCTTTCTCATTGGCAGGGAACTTCCTGATATGGTAGTTTCCTCATGACAGAAACAATAACTCCCTTGGTGTGCCAGTTCTTTAATGTGGTTTTAGGAGTTATTCTTGGTAGATTCTGTTTCTTCAGAATTTTCAACGATTAATAAATACCTCTGTGTTTAATCTACCACTTATGATTTCTACTGTTTGAAATTAATAAAACCAATAGACTTTTCAATATTTAAAATAGATAAAATTTTCTTGTCTTATTACAATGGTTAGCAATTCAAGAGTGATGTTGAAATGCTAGCAGTAATAGTAAATATATTTATCTTTTTTTTCTGATTTCATTTCAAATTTATTATATTTTACCACTAAGGACAATGTTTGCTGTAGCTTTATGTATTATACTGTTTATCAAGTTATGGAATTCTCCTCATAGTTTACAAAGAAAAGGTTATTAATTTAATATCAAGAATGTGGCTTGAGATTTATTGAATATGTTTTATATCTACTAAAATACGAAATAATTATGTTTTTCATTTTTCTTTAATTTGTTAAATAGATTTTCTAATGTTTAGCATTTTTGAAGTTTGGGGATAAACATTAAAATTGTATATTTTATATTCTTTAAATCCGAAGTTTAATTTTACTTATTATTTTGTAATTTTTAATTAAAAATTATACAACTTATGATATTACAAAAATTTATACCTTTCTGACAGAAAATCAATATTTATTTTCTGGAGTTTGGACAACACGAAGAATGATAGAGAGCTTGAGATATCTTTATAAGGTCAAAAACAGTGTCTAAAATTTAAAACTTGGAAATACAGATACTTTTCTAGTGATCAGAACTACTGATCTTGAGGTAAGTTTTAAATGCCATGACAAATTTATCTACTTATAAATAAGGAAAAAATGAGAGAGGATATAGGAGAGAAACATTGAGAATTAAACTATATGTGGCAATGCAGATAAAAATATAGCAATAACTCATGAGTAGCAACTATGAAGAATAATAATAGTAATATAAAAATTCTTACAAGTAGTCATTTTACCATTAAATAATTTCCCTGTAAATATCAGTTATTCTATGCCAGTATTTGAGATAAGAGATAAGAAAGGGGCATAGCTATGATTGAGTGGGACATAAATTACGAGAGAGTATCTGTAGGTTTGATTTGCCTGAAGATACTGGCTGAAGTTTCCTTGGATTGATAAATTTCATCATAGCATGATTAAAGTGAGTCTACAGAATGTCAGAGTATAATTGGGCTCTTCATTTTCTCAAGATCAGAAACTTTCATATAGGTTTGATAAGACTTTCTCTTTCTGGGACTTGTAAACAATAATTCAAGTGATCTTACCAAACTGTCTTTGTGCATACTTATTAATTAAGTGTATCATCCAAAATTGACACATATTTCTACTTTGTCAAGTATCATTTTTTTCTGGACTATAATTGATCAAGCTAGACAAACCAATCAAAATGAATAATGGATTCTCAACGTTTGTGAAAGGAAAAGTTTAAGATCTTCTAAGACAGAAGATCTGACAAGCAAAATTGTATATATCAACTATCTCACTACTCATTTTAAACAATTTAAAAGTCTACCATTTACATTCATGAAATGATGGTTGGAAATTATGAATTGAATGTGACAACTATAAATTTTCTTTGTAAGAGTGATGTATGCATATGTGTATGTGCGTATGTCTCTGTGCATGTACTTGCGAATGAAATTCATGATAAAAGTTTATAAAAATAAGAATTTCATATCCATATGTACTGTGTCCTAAAGTCTTCTACTGAATTTTTAATTCATAGGTATCAAATTAATTTGTTAATTACTTATCTTAGTATTAACATCTCAATAAACTTTGACAGCCTAGATCAAATTTAGGTAAATTTTCTTTATAACGTGTCAGATAATAAAAATTTTGTCTTTCTTGGTGATATGGTTTCTGTTGTAACTCTTCAACTCTGTCATTGTAATGTGAAAGCAGCCATAGACAATATATAAACAAATAAATATGGCTGTATTTCGGTAAAATTTTATTTTTAAAATAGGCAGTGGTCTGGATTTGCCTTTCAAGTTATAGTTTATCAATCCCTAGCCTAAATATTTGTCCAAACTTTAACAAAAAAAATAAAATATTAGACCAAACAACCTACAAAATGGTGTACCTCTTAACAAAACAATACCAATGATATTTACTGTTTCAAAATTATATATCTTAATACAGCAATCCCTAGATAAGAAAAAGCCATACATTAACAGATGTTATTATGTATAACAAAGATCAATAAGATAGAGAAAAGTAAAAATAGGTTGTTTAGAGGTACAACTTATGACAGCATTAATTACTTTAACTTTTGAAGAAAATATGTTTGTGCTTGTGGTATAATATTAAATAATAATTTTAAAAATATTTAGTATTTCTTCCAATATGCTAGAGCTGCTTTTTTAACTTGAGTGACTCCATAAGAAAGTAAGGAAATACAGAACAAATTAGAGTGCAAAAGGAAGGGGCACCTATTGTTCTCCTGTCTATATTGATAAGTATCAAGCCTCAGAGAAATAGACAATAAAAGTATAACGACCAATAAACAATCAAATTTTCTCCGTTGTTATTATGCCTATATTACTAAAACAGGAATGTTAAGCTCTCCAATTGTAATTCTGGATATGCCTATTCTCCATTCATTAATAAGTTTTTGTTTTGCGCATGTTAAAATCTTATTATTGTATATACTCACATTTTGAGATTTTATGTCTTTTTGATGAACTAATTTCATAATTCCTATAATTTAATGTCCATCTCTATCCCTGGTAGTATCCTTGTTCTGAAGTCTATTTTGTCTGACATTAGCA
>NW_011888965.1:3319952-3336483 GCF_000151845.1 Pteropus vampyrus | reverse complement strand
TTTTTTTTTATGTGTTTGTTGGCCATTTGTATGTCTTCTAGGGAGAAGTGTCTGTTCAGCTCCTCTGCCCATTTTCTGATTGGATTGTTTCTTTATATTGTTATTGAATTGTATAAATTCTTTGTATATTTTGGATTTTAGGCCCTTATCGGAGGCACTGCTTGCAAATATATTTTCCCGTTGGGATGGTTGTCACTTTACCTTGTTGACCATTTCTTTTACTGTGCAGAAGCTTTTAAGTTTGATGTAGTTCTCTTCATTAATTTTTGCTTTTGCTTCCCTTGCCTTTGAGGTCAAATTAGTAAAATCCTCTTTAAGTCCAAGGAGCATGAGTTTAGTTCCTATGTTTTCTTCTATGCAATTTATTGTCACAGGATTTATATTCAGGTCATTGATCCATTTTGAGTTAATATTTGTGTGTGGTGATAGACAAAAGTCTAGTTTCATTCCTCTGCAGGTGATTTTCTAGTTTTTCCAACATTATTTATAGAAGAGTCTTTGTTTACTCCACTGCACGTTTTTGGCTTTTTGGTTGAAAATTATTTGCCCATATAAACATGGGTTTATTTCTCAACTCTCTATTTTGTTCCACTGGTCCGTGTGTCTGTTTTTTCTGCCAATACCATGTCATTATGATTATTGTCACTTTGTAGTATAATTTGAAGTTGGGCATAGTGATGTCTCCAGCCTCATTCTTTATTCTCAGGATAGCTTTGGAGATTCAGGGGATTTTTGTGCTTCCATACAAATCTGATGATTTTTTCTTCTATTAAAAAAAAAAAAGCCAATGAGATTTTGATGGGGATTGCATTAAATCTGTATAATGCTTTAGGTAATAAGTTCGTTTTAATGTTGATTCTTCTAATCCAAGAACATGAAATATCTTTCCATTTCTTTGTATTTTCTTTGATTTTTTTTAAAGAGAGTCTTATAGTTTTCATTATATAAGTCCTTCACATGTTTCATTAGATTTATTCCTAGATATTTTATTCTTTTTGTTGCAATTGCAAAAGGATTATTTCTTCCACTTCTTTTTCTGACTATTCATTATTAGAGTATAGGAACACTATGGATTTTTGAACGTTAATTTTGTATCCAGAAATTTTACTGTATTTGCTTGTTATTTTTAGCAGTGTTCTAGTGAACTCTTCAGGGTTTTCTATATAGAGAATCATGTCATCCACAAATAGTGACAGTTTGACTTCTTCATTTCCTATTTGGATTTTTTTATATCTTTCTTTTGCCTGATTGCACTCACTAAGACCTCCAATGTTCTATTGAATGACAATGGTGATAGTGGAAAGACTCGTCTCATTCTTGATGTTAGAGGGATGGTTTTCAGTTTTTCTGCATTAAGTATAATGTTGGCTGAAGGTTTGTCATATATGACCCTTACTATGTTAAGGTATTTTCTATGCCCATTTTGTTAAGTGTTTTTATCATAAATGGGTGTGGTATCTTGTTGAAGGCTTTTTCTGCATCTATTGATATGATCATACAATTCTTATTTTTTAATTTGATTATGTGGTGTATCACATTATTCGATTTGCATATGTCGAACCATCTCTGAGTCCCTGGGAGGAAGCCCAATTGATCATGTTGTATAATCTTTTTAATATGTTGCTGTATTTAGGATTTGTGCATCTGTATTCATGACAAATATTGGTCTTCAGTTTTCTTTTATTGTGTTAACTTTACGAGGTTTTGGTATCATGGTGACATTGGCCTCATAAAACTGAGTTGGGAAGTATTGCCTCCAGTTAGACTTTTTCGAAGAGTCTGAGGAGAATAGATATTAAATCTCCTTTGAATGTTTGGTAGAATTCACTGGTGAAGCCAACTGGTCCTGGACTTTTACTTTTTGGTAGGTTTTTAATGATTGTTTCAATTTCCATACTTCTGATCGGTCTATTTAGATGTTCCAGTTCTTCTTGATTCATTCTAGGAAGGTTGTATCTTTCTAAGTACTGGTTCATTTCTTTCAGGTTATTAAATTTGGTGTTAAATCATTTTTCATAGTATTCTTGCATGATCCTTTGTATTTCTGTGATGTCTGCTATGATTTCCCTTCTTTCATCCCCGATTTGTTTATTTGTGTCCTTTCTTTTTTTTCTTTAGTGAGTCTAGCCAGGGGTTTGTGAATTTTATTTACTTTCTCAAAGAACCAGATCTTTGTTGCATTTATTTTTTTATTGATATATTTTTTCCAATTTTACTTAATTCTGCTCTAATTCGATTTTTTCTTTCCTTCTGCTGACTTTAGACTTCATTTTTCCTTTTTTTCTAATTTTTTTTTTAAGATGAAGTGTTAGGTTGTTTATTTGGCCTCATTCTTATTTTTGGAGGTAGGCCTGTAATGTTATGAACTTTCCTCTTATGACCACTTTTGCCGTATCATAAAATTTTTGATATTTTGTACCATCATTACCAGTTGGTTCTCCGTATCTCTTGATCTTTCTTTTCATTTCTTCTCAGACCCACTCATTCTTCAGTAGTATGTTGTCTAATCTCAATGTATTTGTGTTTTTTTCCACTTTCTTTTTACAGTTGATCTCTAGTTTCAAGCATTATGATCAGAGAATATGGTTGGTATGATTTCAACCCTCTTATATTTCTTGAGGCTATCTTTGTATCTCAGTATATGGTCAGTTCTTGAGAATATTCCATGTGCACTAGAGAAGAAGGTATAAGCAACTGTTTTGAGATGAAAGGTTCTACAAATAACAATTATGTCCAGTTGGTTTAATGTGTCATTTAAGGATGTTATTTCCTCATTGATTTTCTGTTTGAATGATCTTTCTATATTCGACAGTGGGATATTTAGGTCCCTTACTGCAATAGTGTTTTGGTCTGTTTCTCTCTTTAGTTCTGATAGTAATTGCTTTACATATTTTGGGGCTCCCTGATTGGGAGCATAAATATTAATAAGTGTTATGTCTTTTTCGTTCATGATTCCTTTTATCATTATGAAGTGTCCCTCAGTATCTTTCTTTACCTTTTTGATTTCGAAGTCTATTTCATCTGATATTAGTACCACTACACCCGCTTTTCTCTGAATGTCTTTTGCTTGAAATATCATTCTCCACCCTTTCTCTTTGAGTCTATATTTGTTTTTGGAAATGAGATGTGTCTCCTGGAGGCAGTATATGGTTGGGTTTTGTTTTTTGATTCAATCTGCAGCTCTGTGACTTTTTATTGGGGAGTTCTGTCCGTTTACATTTAGGGTGAGTATTGAAATATGAAGTCTTTTTATAGCCATTTTTTCTTTTGCTTTCTGGTAGCTCAGTATTTTCATTGCTTACTTGTCCTTGTGTTTTTGTTTTCTTTATTTTGGTTGATTTTTGTGGGTTTCCTCTTTTGTCCTTCTTGTTTTATGTTATAAGCTTCTGTTCTAAATCTTTGGCTTGTGGTTACCATTACAAATATGAAAAGGATACCTGTATATATTCAGTCATCCCTTTTCTCTGCATATGCTTTATCTCCATTCCCCTTTGCAAATTTGGATCTTTGAATCATGCCCTTTTCAGTCATTGTTGTCTCAATTTGCCCCTATGTATGCTGAACATTCATTACTATCCTGCTATAGCAGATCTCTTATTGTTTAAGCTTATAATGTCCTGTTCGTAGTAAGAGTTACTCTCTTCTCCTTTTGCCAGCCTGCTTGTCACCTTACTCCTAATTATGCATTTTTTTGTTGTTATTTTGTTTTTGGTGAGCTGACTTCTTTCAGATTTTTCTGTAGTGCAGGTCTCGTAGTGAATTCTCTCAATTTTTGTATGTCTGGAATGGTCTTTATTTCTTCTTCATATCTAAAGGAGAGCTTAGATGTGTACATTATTCTTGGCTGGTAGTTCATTTTATTTAATAGTTTGGATATTTGATTCCACTCCTTTCTGGCTTATAAGGTTTGTGCTAAGAAGTCCGACGATAATCTAATGTGTTTTCCTTTAGAGGTTATCGTCTTTTTTTCCCTGGTGCCCTGAAAATTCTGTCTTTGTCGTTGATTTTTTATAATTTTAATATGATGTGTCTTGGTAAAGGCCTTTTTGGGTTGAGATAATTGGATGTTCTATTGACTTCGTGAATTCCAAGCTCCAGCTCATTTCTTAGATTTGGGAAATTCTCATCAACTATTTGTCTGAAAATACTTTCTAATCCCTGCTCCTTTTCTTCTCCTTTGAGTATTCCCATTATTCTTATGTTTCCTCCCCTTATGGTATCAGCTAGTTCTCATATTTCTCTTTCATTATTTTTTAGTCTTCAATTTGTCTCTTCTTCTTTCTGATTTATTTTTAGATTTCTGTCTTCAATATCACTGATCCTTCCTCCATTCGGTGAACTATGTTTCCCAAGCTTGTTATTTCATTTTTCAAGTTTTGCAGTGTGTGTTTTTTTTTTTTTTATCTCCAGAAGGTCTATTCAGTTCTTTTTGAGAGTTTCAGTTTCCTTCCTAAAGAACTCATTCGGTGAACTATGTTTCCCAAGCTTGTTATTTCATTTTTCAAGTTTTGCAGTGTGTGTTTTTTTTTTTTTATCTCCAGAAGGTCTATTCAGTTCTTTTTGAGAGTTTCAGTTTCCTTCCTAAAGAACTCATTCTGCTCATTTAATTGTTTTTTTACAATTCCTGAAATTGTTGATATGAGTTTTTTCAGATGTCACTGAGCTTTTCAGAAGTACCATCCTGAATTCTCTGTCATTTAAGTCGCATATTTCTATGTCTGTGAGCTTATTTTCTGGAGATTTTTCTCTTTCTTTCTGAGCTGCCTTGTCACCTTAGTTGTTTATGGTGTTTAATGGACTTTTTCTCCACCTGAGCATTAATGGAAGTGTGTTTTGCATTTTTTCCCCCAGAAACATTATATAATGGTCTCTAGCCCATTGCAAATAAGGTGTTTTTCTTTTGGTTTCCTGTAGGTGGCATCTAAGCCTCTTAGATCTCTGCTTTATGTAAAGTGTTAATAAGGTCTTTTTTTTTTTTCCTTATAGATGTTTAATTATGCTTGCTACCCTCAATCTCAGTCCCTGTCAATGTCAGCGACAGTTTCGGTAGTGTTTGCTCAGATTCCTTTGGGGCTCTGCGGCATTCCGTCTTGAAGGGTATGGGGAGGATGGGCCCTCTGGGTTGGGAGTTGGAGGCTGCGGCTCAGCCTCAGTTTTGCAACTGTGGCTGATAAAAATCAACTCTTGTTTCGCTGCTGTCCATGTTTTTCTGCCATCCCTGTTTATCTGCCTTCTGCCCTGAAAATTGGGCACTGTCACCAACTGCGTGGATCTCATAGCACTCTCAGGCAGGGCTGTTCAGGGAACTCTCTGCACCCTCTTCCCTCCCCCTCCACCTACGGGGAGCCCCAGCTATGAGAGGCAGCTTCTTTGTTTCTCCCAGTCCATAGCCCAACACCCAGGGTTCTGACCTGTGGTAGCTCTTAGGCGCAGATCCCACGCTCAGACGTGCTGGTGTGCTCTTGTTGTTGTTGTTGTCATTGTTGTTGTTGTTGTTGTTGTTGTTGTTGTTGAGTTTTAGATATTCAGCTTATTGTTCTTTCAAGGAGAGAGATCTGGTAACGTCTTCTATGGTGTCATGTTTAATCCAGTCTCTCTGATTTCTTAATTTCTAAGCTCCAGCTCATTCCTTAGATTTGGGAAATTCTTGTCAATTATTTATCTGAAAATTCTTTGTAATCCCTTCTCCTTTTCCTCTCCTTCAAGAATACCCATTATTTTTATGTTTCCTCTCTTGATGACATCAGCTAGTTCTTGTATTTCTCTTTCATTAATTTTCATTCTTCAGTTTCTCTCTTCTTCCTTCTGACTTATTTCTAGATTTCTGTCTTCGATATCGTTGATCCTTTCCTCCATTTGGTCGACTCTTTTTCTCAAGTTGCTATTTCATTTTTCATCTCTTTCAGTGTGTTTCTCATCTCCAGACCTTCTATGTGGTTCTTTTTGAGGGTTTCAATTTCCTTGCTAAAGAACTCATTCTGCTCATCTAGTTGCTTTTTCTATTCCTGAAATTGTTGGTATGAATTGTTTTGGATGTCACTGTGTTTTTTTCAGAAGTACCATCCTGAATTCTTTGTAATTTAAGTCACATATTTCTATGTCCTTAAGCTTATTTTATGGAGATTTTTGTCTTTCTTTCTGAGCTGCCTTTTCACCTTACTTTTTCATGGTGTTTAATGGACTATTTCTCTGCCTGGGCATTAATGGAAGTGTATTTTGCTTTTTTTTCCCCAGAAAGAAAATTTATTATATAAAGGTCTCTTTTTACCCTGTGGTAGCTCTTACGTGCAGACAGATCCAACACTCAGACATGCTGCTGTGTAGGTTGGATGTTTTTGTTGAGTTTTAGATGTTTAGCTTATTGTTGTTTCAATGTGAGAGATCTGGGGACATCTCTAACTCCACCATGATTCTGACCTTAAAATAAAAAATGTGCCAGATCAAATGATGGAAAAAAAAAGTAGGGAATATTTATCACCCAGAGGTCTTAACTTTATGTCATCCCAGTGCCAGCTTGCATAAACAATATCTCTAGGAGACACTCTAATTGAAGAAATCTCTCTCTAGGCTTGTATTTTGACCATACTAATGCAGCTCTGGAAGGCATAGGCCACCTCATCTATGAGTTGCAGATTTTTTATAGATAGCATATAAAAGATATCTTGGTATTTTTATCTAATCTTTAAATATATATCTTTCAATTAGAATTTTAAACCATTTATATTATTGGTGTGGTTGAGTATACATCTATAATCTTGCTATTTATTTTCTACTTGCCCCACCTGTTATTATTTTTTTTTTTGGTTGTATTACCTTCTTTTGTATAACTGTGGATTTAAAAAGTTAATTCCACTTATCTCATCTATTTCCTTATTTGTTATACCTCTTAGATTTAAAATTTTAGTGGTTTCTCTAGCATGTACAAATTACATCTTTTTTTTTTATTTTATGATATCTTCAAATACTATTATTCTTCAACGCTCGTTATATTTCAGTACCTATCAAAGTATTCATCTTTTTCTCCTTTTTCATTTGCCACATAGAAATATCACTCATTTAAATTATTAATCGCATACTATATGCTGTTTTCTTTGTATTCATTATTTAATGCTAAATAATTGCAAGTAGTGACACCAAAACCTAATTGGTATTTAACAATAAGAAATCATTTTTATGAATCTGAATGGCTGAATGATAGTTCTGAATTTTGCTGAGTTGGCCGGATAGTCTGGTTTCAGATAGACTTGTTCACGTTGGTGGGAGTTGGCTGGTTGTTAAGTATTTTAGAATCACTTTACCTAGAAAAGCTGGAGTGACTCTATGTCTTTCAACCTCTAGCAGATTAACTTGGGCATGCTCTCCTAGTAATGGCAGACTGTAAGAGCAAGCAAGTCCAACTACATAAAAACTTTTCAAGCCAATGTTTGCATCACAGTTTCATAGCATCTCATTGGCCAAAGCTAATCATATCCTTAAGCTCAGTGTCAGAGTAGGAGGATACTTCAGATTGACAAGTAAGGGATATAGATAATGAAATACAGGAGAAAAATTAAGACTTAAATCTCACACTCAATGGATACTAGGCACAGAAAGGGAAATGAGATGTCATTCCTTTCTTCAAGGAGTAAGGTTTAGAGTCTACAAAGTGAGAGAGACAGACATGTAAACAAATAAGTGCTGTCACATTTAAAGATGTTTAAACAGAAATCCATACATGGTACAGTGGTTGTTACAAAGATTCTCTCTGGGAGGGAAGAGGGAAGAACAGATATGAGGAAAATCTTCAGAGAAGTAATATTTGATATAAGCTTCAGAAAGAAGTAAGTGTTGTGACATAAGAACACCTTATTCTGGCATTTTGAACCAGCTCAAAGGACTATCTGGAATTCTTTTATTAAAGTATTTGTTACACAGATCGATAAGAATAAAAGTGAAAGAAAGACAAAATATTATCTAACCCTTAACTTTTCTGTAATGGTCTCAAATAATATAATGACATATATAAACTGTTACTTTTAATAAAAACAAATATGATTTTCATATTTATTTTATAGGGATATGCATAGTGATTCCAGTAGCAAAGCTTTCTTTTAGTTTATAAAACAATTATTTTGTACATTGATGGAGACCTGTGATTAAGAAATAACTATAATATGTACTTCTGCTATTTTTGTACTAGTCTCAAATCCAAGAAATACTAAAAATGTCAAATGGATTGATGGAAAATGAAAATAAAAAATTACTGTTGACTAGATTATAAGGCCAATTTTTAGAATTAAAATATTCAGATGACAGTCAATTCTTTTAAATGTTAATATTATAGAGTTTTAGATAATACTAGCATGTTATAGTAAGTTGTAGTTAGTTTAAAAGATCATCACTGTTTATTGAAAACTCATTTAGCCCTAGATTTATAGATTCATTTATTCCCAGTTTTCAAGATCCTTTCCTAATCTCCCAACTAATTTAATGTCTTTCTTGATGTCCATAAAATTTCTAATGTTTTTATGTAAATAACAAATGTAACAGACTACCTACAAAAACAAAATATTAGTCTCACTGTTGCAAATCAAAGTGGAATGTAATTAGTCTGATAGTTTAATAGCCAAGTCTATTCCTTCTAGCCATTAGAAAATAAGAGGAATTGTTGCTGGTAATAACAAATTTGAGAATTGTGTTACCAAAAAAAAAAAAAAAGAAAAAGAAAAAACTATGAATTCTAAAATAAAATAGTAGAAGATCAACATCTGGACCTAGATGCTGAAGGTTATTTACCTCCTGCTCCCCAAAGGCCTTCTGCTCATTTGCTGTCTATACAACACTTAATATTATATATGTCTGTTATATATATAAATGTACACTATATCATGCATGTTAATTGAAACTCATTGAATGAAAGAATGTTGAGTTGTTTGCCTTGTTATATTACCTTATTCAACTGTTTAATGTATGTGTCATGTCACTCCAACACAATTGTAAATTCACCAAAAGTAGAGACCATGCACTCTACATATATTCCTGTTTTAAATAGAAATAGTCATATTTAAGACAAATTTGAGAGAAATAAAATAAGCAAATTAATTTAAGATATCAGAACCTTAACTTTTTTACATATTATTATTTTTCAATACTTCCTCATATAAAGATATATTTTACATAATTGAGATAATTTAGTATATATCTAAAAGTATACTTTTAAAACTTAATACATTATAAATATTTCCATGTTTTAAGTTTTAAGAGTGGTACAATATTCCATTCTGTTAATATACTGTAATTTCTTTCAACATGAATTTATTAGGTAATCACCATATACCTTTATCCCATTGTTTTACATGTAGAATATTTCCAGTTGTTTTATCTCATACATAATGTTATAATCAACATGTTTATTTATATAGTTTATTGCATATTATAAAATATCAGTTTGCAATGTTTTTCTATAACAAATGTTTCTTGATCAAAGGAAATGTGTGACTTTACTGGCCTTGGAATATACACCCATATTTTTTTCCCTAATTTTAAATACCACCAACAAGAATATATGATAACTTTGCCAGCACTAGGCATTACATTTTTTTAAAGTTAATAACATATACCATATATAGTCATGATTTATATAATGTCTAGCATGAATTGTTCTACAGTAGTGAACACATAATAAATGTATATTTCAAGAATATAAGGTATCTCATACTATGAGGTAGAAAAATGAGATGTAGTGAAGAATATTATATTAACATTTAGGAGAAGAAAATGCTGTATGAGCCAAAATATTTCAAAGAAAAATGTCCAACAATAACAAACACACAACACTAAAAGAAGAATGAAGAAAGATCATTAACAAACAACCATAGACACATTACAAAAGTGAGATGAGAACAAAATTTTAAATGTATTTTAAGTGCCTAAAACATACCTGGCTATATAATTTATGATGATGATGATGATGATGATGATGATGATGATGATTTCGTTTTAAGTGATTTAAACCTCTAAAAAATTCTATAAGGCAAGTATTATTATTGCTACCATTTGTCAATGAGGAAACTGAGGTGCAGAGCTATTAAGTAACCTGTTCTATGTATATGGTAGAGCTAAGGAGTTGAATCCAGATCCATGCTTTTAACAATTGAAGTAATATGCTTTCTTTTAAATAACATTTCATACATAAGATGGACTAGTACTTATTGATAGATTGGATTGGGGGAGAGATAAAAAAATAAGTCAAGGAGTGATGGTTAAGTTTTTAGTTTAAAAATAGAAAGATGATGGCATCATTTACAAAGATAGGAAGGAGGAGGGGAGAAGGAGATAAGTGCATAATTCAAAAGTTTGGTTTTCCACATTGTGTCATAAACGGAGATTACACTTGGAGAAGCATATGAAATTAAAGGATTTATTATCTTCATAAGTACTAGAGAGGGAGACATGGCATTCCCAGAGGGTCATGCAAAGTCATTCCTCAAATGTCTATAAACATGTGTGGCATATATACACACATACACATCCGTACATACATACATATACATGTAGTGTGTATATATATATACATATATGGTATATGATATATATATCTGTATGTATGTAGATATAGCAGAACATAAAGAACATGAAATAATATACAGCCATTTAAAAGGTTAAATTAGATCTATATGTGCAGAAGAGAAAAGATATTGGGTGAAAAATAACAAAGCTTGTTACAGTGTATAAAGTGGAATAATGTTCCCATAAATATAAAAGGATCTGTGTATATTTGTGTGTTTAATCTGTGAAAGATTGTACAAGAAATTTTAAGAGTATTAACCTTTGGAGATAAGGACTAGGGAGAAGGAAGGCGTTTATTTTTTATTATATCTGTCTGTATGGTTTAACTTTTGTGTCAATAAGTATATAGTATGCTTTTTAAGTGTCACAGATGGTGGAATTATGAGATTTTTGTTTGTTTGCTTCCAAAATATAAAATGTAATTTAAGCTTTAAAAATTTTATGTGACAAATTATTTGGAACAGAGATTGAGTACCATACCTAAGAAGCTACAACACATGAATGCTCTACAACCTGGTATATGAAAAACATGTATTTACAAAACTGCTATAATGGTGGATGAGGCTTTGTTTAATAATGAATTCACCAAAGATTCAGTCAAATAATCATGAGAAATTACACTGAATGATTTTCTTCTTAATAATTAAATTTGTGTGCAGCACCAAATTATAGATAAAAACAATTGTAGTCATCTTAAAGACATGTAAATTGCATAAAATTAGGCAACTAATAGGATATTTCTTCTCCTGGGATAGATTTGCTCTAAATTAATACATTTTGTGTAAATATGATAATTTTTATCTCAACATTTGTACTTTTAGACTTATTTAATAATTTTATCAAATTTTATTTACTTATGGCTTTAAAGTGCTTTTAACATTTATATATAAATTTCCTAATGTCCTGGGATGCCAGATTCTTTCTTACAACTATATTTTAGTCTGGAAAGAAATTGTAGAATGATTTGATTTACAGAAATTTACTTGATAACTGATTTTATTGAGTATGAACTCAAGAGTTATAGTACTTGATGTTAAATATTAGGATACCACTTAGTATCCCTGTGGCTTTGGCTAAGTGACTCAGGCTCTCTGTGCATCAGTTTTCTCAGTTGTAAAATGAGGGTAGTTGTCTATGATTCATAGACTTATTGTAAGAATTAAATGGTTTAGTTTATGTAAAGTGCTTGGAATTGTATGTGACATAAAGTAAGTACAAAATATGCCCATGTTGTTTTGGGGAAAGGGATATAATGGTTCAGTTCTGGGAACACTTTTTTTTTTTTTTACGGTAATATAGTAACTTGGAAGTTAACTCTATCAAATGAAGGATCAATTTGGGTCTACACTCTAATTACTTTTAATGAAATCTTTACTTCAATCTTTCCTCATCTGTTTTCCACATTTGTAGATAAGCTTAGCACCTTTCTTATCAAAGACTTTGTGAAGTAAGCAAGTGCAGCAAAAGGGCAGTTCATTCTTATTACACTGTATTCAATTTGTGCAGAAAGTTGTTTGAAGGCTATGTTTATCTCCTCCGCATATATATAAAATATCAGTTTAAAGAACTAACATAATAAAAAAAATTCCACATCATTAAGCAAATTAATTTAAGAAGTATCCTGCAGATGCATTTTACTGAGGAAAACTCTCCCTGTGTAGATTATCAAGAATCTTGGTAACAAATTAAACCAGTATGGGTGTTAAAATGCCTTTGAGATTAAAACAGAAAGCGAAGCATCAATATTAAGGAAACATCCATTGCTAGAAGGTCAGGAGGTATGTTCCACAGCTTCCCATGCCCTGAAACAGAATAATATTCTAGGGCAGAGGAAGATCCATAGCTGTAGTAGCGATATACGCTCATGCAATTCATATAATTTACAAACTCAATGAGCTTGCTCTTGTATTCTACATTCAAGGTCATTAGGTATAAATGTAAAATGTCATCAAACAACCACTCTAGGCCAAGTGAGGCTGAAGTTGATTTTTATAATATTTCTATAATTATGACTCATGACCAGGGCTGCCAAATTGCACAACTCCAGAGGGGACGATTCAAGGCCAATTGTGATATATGTGAATTGCAACCCTGGAACAAATATACAAAATGAATGTGGACCTCTAGAGTTGTGCAATGCGATAGTCCTGCCATGAGTATTTACATATCTATTGAACAGATGCTCTATTTAGTTCATGTTTCCTAGTTTTAGTGATTACAATGTCAAAAGCCTTGCCAATTTTGTATGTTTTTCCTACTGTTTCTTCCACATACGCTGTGTCACCAGTCTTCCTAAAAGCCATTCAAAAATAACACCAGAGATCCGATTCCATCAGTAAGCAATAATGATTTAAGAAATGTACGTACAAAGAGCCCTTAAAGAGTTAATATATATACTCTTTTCACTAGTACAACCAGTTCTACCACGTCAAATAGTGATCCTGAGAGATCCTGAGATTTCACTTTTCCTTATATCAAAATTCATTATAAATGGCGGTTGAGGGGATTTAATAAGTTATCTGAATCAAGGACCTTCATCCTTTTCTTACCACATCCCTGCATGTTTTCACTTTATCATCAAACTGAGTCAAAATGTGACAGATTGGTGAAGAGGGACAAGGTCAGGTGAAAATGGACTGAGGGTGTATATAACTGAAAGGAAAATAAATTGGGTTTCTCACATCCACAGTGCAATAAATCATGAATGAAAATCCAAAAAGAATCTGTGAGTTAGTTTTTCCTTTGTCTCACTGGAAAGTTGAAAAATCAATTATTTTCTTTCCAGTTCATTTGTACTTTCTTATACTTTGAGAAAGTATCCAAGAGAGACATAAAGGCACAGTTGTTTGACCCTTTGTCCATTGTGTGAATTCCACATTCCCAGTCTTTCATTGAGTATTGGCAGGAGCAGTCTAGCTTTAGTCATATGTAACAATGAAGAAAATTATTACTATCAAATGTTACCACATTATGCAGTTTCTGATGGCTCTCCAGAGATAAACAGAGGTAAAGTTTAAGCTCCCTAGCTTTCTAACTGTTCATTCTGTCTCTCTCCAGATCTTACTTGGCTAGGTTTCCTTGCTTCCTTGACACAGCTCTTAGATCTCCTATTGAATAAAAATATAAGTGAGAAATTCCTTCCCCTTAGAGCTTATCATAGAGCTCTGCACATATAAAGTGTGGTGAAACCAATTTTAAAAATGTGCACCTCATGATCCCTGCCTCTGTGTAATCCCCTTTCCTTGAATGTGAATGGGATCTGTGATTTGCTTCTAAGATACTGAATACAACCTATGTGGTGGGATGTCACTCCCATAAATAAATTATGTTATATGAGACCTCATCTTGCTAGCAGACTTTCTCTCTCTGCTGGCTTTGAAGAAGTAAGCTTTCATGAAGTAAGTGGCTATGTTGGAGATGCCCACATGGCAAGGAGCTGTAGGTAGTCTCTAGGAACTGAGGACAGCCTCCAGCAAAAATGGAAAACTTCAATTCTGAAGCAGCAAGACTAAGAATTCTGTCAGAAACCAGAGTGAGCTTAGAAGCGATCTTTCTCTGATGAGACTACAGTCCCAGCTGACATTTGGATTGCCAACTATGAGACTCTGAAGCAGAGAACCCAGCTAAAGCTACACTCATACTTCTGACCTACTGACACTGTGAGATAAGTGTATGTTGTTTTAAGCCACTAAGTGTAGTGATTTGGTTAGCAGCAAATAGAAAACTAACACTCAAAGTTTTCTAAAAGATAATAAAATGCACCAGTAGTCTATGACTCAGTTAAATGATATTGTTGTCTCAGTAAAAAGTCCTTCCAACTGAATGACTTATTTTAATACTCTGAGATTGATCTAGCATGAAGGTCTAACCAGTACCTGGGCTGGAAGTGAGGCTTGCAATCAAAGATAATAAGTTCATTAGTAAATTAATCAGTACTTTATGAAGGATTAGGTGGAAGAGTATAAAGAAGGGGCAGCATACTGATTCTTTGGTAATTTTATTATACGTCCAGCCACTCCATATCAGCCTTCTGCCTCTGTACCTGTCATCATTTTTTTCTGTTTACCTATCTCCCATCTTGCCCTCCTACTTCTGTGTTCCCCACAGTAGATAGATATTAAATGGATTTAGCCATATTTTCGTCACGCGAAAGGAACAAAATGACATATTTTTTCTGCTTCTAGTCATTTAACTACCTCTTCCTGAAACAACATTTTCCTGCTCCAATAATCATGATATTTAATCTCTTGGGTATTCAGTTTCCAAGACAGTATAACACGTACCTGAAAAAAAGATGATGAGACTCCCATTCAGCACAAATTAGTAAGAAAACTGAATGAGAGCAAGTGTTTGAAGAACCCTCAGGCTTATTGTTTCAGCAATCCTATAACTAAAAGCAGATATAAAAACATTGATCTGACAAGAGTTCTCGAAAAAGTGAGCTGAGATTAACTTACATTTCTTTGTAGGAGAGTTAACTAGTCTTAAAAACACATGAAGAAGTAGTAAAACCCTTTTGGTCACATTATATTACATGGCATATGATTTTAGTAAGTGTTCTTTTGAGACCTTTTCAATATTTTGTAGGATTAATTAACAAAGTTTTCTAGTATCTCTAAGAAAGTACTCTGAGTACTTCTGAGAATCAGACCAGTCAAATACAGAGAAGTAACTTAAAAGATTAATATAAAATACCTTTTTTTAAATCCTAAATGGGATCTCAAAATCTCAATTCTGTCTTGACTGTCAGCCACCAAAAATCAATCAGATTCCCTCACTTAATATAAAAAAAAAGATTTACAAAGAAGTATATTTTGAAATTTCATGATCATAAAATATGTCTTCTATAAATTAATTTCCATTTGAAATTATATTTTTTCAAATGCGTGAATATGCACTACGGACATGATTGTGTAATGTTTTATTTCTTGTCTTTATGTCTGACAAATCACCAAACATACTAAGGGAATAACCGAATATACACTGAGTTGAAATTGGGATAAGGACTTTATCTAGGTTTCCTAAACTATGTTCCTCATACACTAGTGTTTGTGAGATATTAAGGATTATAACTTGAACAAAATAATTCCAATAATAGTTTTACTTTCAAAATAAAATGTTTTACTAAAATAATGTAGCCACTTTGTAAAACAGTTGAGCAGTTCTCTAAAATATTAAACATAGGATTATCATATGACCCTGAAATTCGACTTGTAGTTTTATACCCTAGTATTGAGAATATATGTTTACACAAAAACTGATACATAAATGTTTGTTACAGCATTGTTCAAAGTGGTCAAAATGTGAAAACAACCTTATGTCCATCCACTGATAAATGAATAAACAAAATATGGTATAACCATACAATGAGAAATTACTTGGCAATAAAAATAATGAGATATTTACATATTTCACAACATGGATGTGCCTTGACAACATTTTAAGTGAAAGAAACCAGACACAGAAGGCCACATCTTGTATTATTTCATTTATCTAAAATGCATAGAGTGGGAAAATCTATAAAGAATGTAGATTTGTGGTTGCATAAGATGGAGCCATAAAGGGAATGAGGAGTGACTGCTAATGAGTAGGAGGTTTCTTTTTTGGATGATGGAAATGTCTGAAATTAGGTAGTGGTGGTGGTTTCACAACTCTTTGAATATACTAAAAAACACTGATCATACACTTTAAATGAGTGAATTTTTTGGAATGTAGATATCTCAATAAAGTTATTTAAAAATTAGATTTTTAATATATGAAAGAAAAATCTTTCAACTTTTGTATAACTGCTAATAACTAATAAGTGTACAATTATATATTCTTGAGGCATAATGTAGGTTAACAGAATAGTAGGATATCTTATGAATGTGGAAAAAGAAACGTTGAAAGGCATGTTGATTATCTAGATGTATCATAATTTCAACATATTAGTAAGTTTTGAGTTCTTTATATAAGCTATTTTTAAAACTTATTTAATGTATTA
>NW_011888965.1:3316131-3319652 GCF_000151845.1 Pteropus vampyrus | reverse complement strand
AAATGACCAATTCCAACCTATACTGTTTGTTGCAATGTACCTTGAATAATCTTGAGATATATTTAGAATGTGGTAAAAAAAAATGCAATGCATTAAATTTACTCCCTCTTTGGAAAATGGATCTAGTTAACAGAGTTTTCCAAGCTGGGACAAGTGACAAAAATATTGAAATGTATACTACACTGTGAGCTTACATAATTTGCCCCATCATGCAAACATGGGGAGTAGGAGGATATGTTTTCAAACCTCAAGGAGGCTGATTTAGGCAATCTATTTAATTGTATTAAACACTGATAAACTCTTCCCTTTGTAGGTCTCTACTTATTTCCTCCTGGCATTTGAGTTCCTTGTCATAACAACTATATAGAAATTCTATGACCTCTCTTAAGTTCTGAGATTATTTTTATTGTTTTTTTTCTTTATCAGCAAGATTTAGGAGTGCCCCTTTTCCAAAGGACTACCACCAATGACTTCTGCCACACTTGTTTTCTTGATCAAGGCAGTGACTTTCCTTTAGCATGGGCCCCAGGAAATTAGGTGTTAATCCTGAGGTTTTTGTTTGCTTCCAAGCTAGTTAATCCTTTCTATGAAAATCTAGAGATTGCTTCCCTGGCCCAGATTTTATCTAACTACGTGCCAAAGAGAGCTGTGACTGTGAATAGAGAAATTCTCACCATTTTCTTGAGAAAAGTTTCCACTGTTAATGTGAACTCCACAACCCTTAAATATAAGTAAATACAAATACGTGTGAAGTAGTAGCAGGGTGCAGGATGATGTGGGAAGTAAAGTGCATTTAAGGAAGCATTCAAAATTGTAAATCCAAATTTCGTGAAAATATTTATCGAAGAGGCTGTTTGAAAAAGAAAAACACAAAATGTCAGTGTGTCTATTTCTTTAGTCTAATTTCTGTTTCATTTACAGAAGCTGTGGAAGCAGAGATGTTATTAAACAACATTATATAGTGGGATGCTTTGATTCCAACTGTGTATGTGTGTTTATATACAGCACCTACCTTTCTCATCACTGGCAACAATACAAGTTCCTTATGTATTTTTTCAATAGTAAACTTACATTTTAAATTTGTTTGAGTTGGACTGTCATTGTGAATTCTGATTAGTTGTTAGAGACAAGAAGATAGAACATCTTGCCAAATAGAATTAGAAAGTTTTAAACAAAATATTTTATTTTACTGTAGCAATTTATATTAAGTGGCACAAGAAAAGACCTCACCAGATGACTATGCTTTGAATAATGTACATTACTGTACTTTGAATAATATAGTCAGTCTTTTAGGACAATGGGTTACTATTCATTTAGTACAGTCATGCCATACTGTGAGAGTGCTTGCCTAAAAGTTAGTGTATACATTAGTGTCCAGGAGTGTCTTATTATATGGAATATCTTTTCTTCTGTGTAAGTACTGGGTGGCTACTGTACAGAGAGAGTCAAGGGAACCTGGTTGTATTTCTGCTGAGATTGGTTTTTATCAATCCACTCTCCTACTTACTTGAACACTTAGGCCAATAAAAATAATAATACTTGCACAAAAGATGATTTGTCTTATTGTTAATGTAGCTTCCACGATATTTTCTAAATACACTTTCAAATATTAAAATTTGTTAGTTGAAGCTTTAAAATTTGTACCACCAAGAGCTTTCAGGTCATAGGAAATGTAATCATCACCCTGTAGCCGAAAGAGTATTTCATAAATAAATATTAAAACTTTTTAAATACAGGTTGATTGTATACCCATTGAATATTTGTGTATGAATCATGCATATTTACAAAGGTTTTTATGTATTTTGGTAAATAGAGTGAACAATTAAAAGATGATAAAATATATATATTTGGACCATATTTATAAAATGAACAGAAAATCTTGTAGCGTAGTATTCCGAACTGTTCTACACTTTTTAATAGAAAGATAACTTTCTAGCTTATTAATATTTTAGAAACCTTTCCAGGTTGGCTAAGAGCAAATAATTGGGGGTCAAAATTTATTAAAGAATGTGCCTAATATTTGATCAGAGAATCTTAGATTTATATCTTTTTAAAACATAATATTAATTATTTAAAAATAGATTTTATAAATCTTTAAAACACACTTTGAAAAAAGTATCCGCTTTTTGCTAAAAATCATTAAATTCAACATTAAAAAGTCATAACATCAGATGCATCAATGACAACAACAACAAAAAAACAAAGAATATATTCTGACAAAATTCACTA
This sequence comes from Pteropus vampyrus, assembly GCF_000151845.1. Classification (NCBI taxonomy): domain Eukaryota; kingdom Metazoa; phylum Chordata; class Mammalia; order Chiroptera; family Pteropodidae; genus Pteropus; species Pteropus vampyrus. The sequence goes on along the minus strand of NW_011888965.1, from coordinate 3,317,423 downwards.
ATGAGCACCAGAGATTTTCCCAACTTCAGCAAGCAAAGTGATAGAATACTATGGACTGAATGTGAACCTCAAAATTCATATGTCGAAATTCTAACTCCTAAGATTATGGTATTAGGAGGTGGGGCCTTTAGGAGATGATTAGATCATAAGGGCTTAGCTCTCATGAATGGGATTAGTCCTCTTTAAAAGAGGCTCCCAAGAGACCTCTTGCTCCAATTCTCAGTGTCAGCATACAGTGAGATGTTGTCAGTCTGCAAATAGAGGAAGATTTTCACCAGAACCTAACCATGCTAGCACCCTGATCTCAGACCTGCAGCTTTCAGAAGACTGAGAAATAAATTTCTGTTGTTTATAAGCCATTCAGTCTATTGTATTATTTTTATAGCAGTCAGAATGGACTGAGACATAGAACAAGCAAAGTCCTTTCCTTCTTCTCAAACTCTATTAAAGTTGTCTCCATGCAGAAAAGATTAATTTGCTAATGGTTCAAAGACCTTTTCCCCTTCTGTAAAGTTATTAAGAACTAGTTTATACATAGTAAAATGTATAATAAAGCATAAAAATACAAAACATAATAAAGCAAACATACATATACAGCTCCGATCCAGCTTAAGAAATAAGTAAGCAAATACAGTGAGGACCTCTGTATACCCTCACCAGTCGAATTCTTCTCTCTGTACTCCAGAAAACTCACTATTCTGATTTGAATGCATATTATTTCTATTTATGTCTTTATACTATATACTGCCTATGCATACCACTAAATAATAAAATTCTGAATATTTTAAAATGTCATATTAATGTTATAATTTGCAACTTATGGTTTGCTCAACATTATATATATTATTTATCCATGCCAACACATGTAGATCTGCATCATACATTTTTTTAAAATTTTCAATTAAAGTTAACGTTCAATATTATTTTATATTAGTTTCAGGTGTACAGCATAGTGCTTAGACATTTATATAATTTATGAAGTGATCTCCTCAATTAGCCTAGTACTAACCTGGCACTATACATAGTTATGATAATATTATTATTGACTATAGTCCCTATGCTGTGTTTTACATCTCAGTGACTATTTTGTAGCTACCAATTTGTACTTAAATAAATCAATGATTTTCACTGCAGGATGGCATTTCATTGACTTAATATACAATAATTTAATCATCTCTCTCTCTCTCTCTCTCTCTCTCTCTCTTTCTTTTTTTTTTTTTTGGTATACATTAGTGTTATCTCCAGTGTTTTGCTGTTACAAAAAACGTTCCATGAACATTTTTGTATGTCTC
>NW_011888965.1:3279011-3316081 GCF_000151845.1 Pteropus vampyrus | reverse complement strand
CACTGCAGGATGGCATTTCATTGAATTAATATACAATAATTTAATCATCTCTCTCTCTCTCTCTCTCTTTTTTTTTTTGGTATACATTAGTGTTATCTCCAGTGTTTTGCTGTTACAAAAAACGTTCCATGAACATTTTTGTATGTCTCCTTGGACACATGTTCACGTATTTCTTTAAATTATATACTAGGAATGGAATTGCTGAATCATAGAGCAGGCTTATCTTTATATTTATTACATAATGTCAAATTACTTTTCAGATGAACTGGTTTGTCATTGCGTTCTTAATGCTCTACATCTTCAGTAAAACTTATTGTGCAGACTTTTATATTTTTACCATTTCGGTGAATGGATACATGGTCTGTTCTCAGGCTTTAGTTTCCATGTCCTTGAATATGAGTAAAGTTCAATATTTTTTCATGTTATTGATCATTTATAGTTCCTCTTTTGTGACTTATATATTCATACATATTTACCTTTTATTCTCTTAGTGTTGAATTCTTATTGTTTTGCAATATTTCAATATTTGGAATTTTGGATATCAGTTCTTTGTCAATTTGTTCAAATAGTCTAGTCACCATCTGTGACCCAACAATACATTAGCATAGTTATAATAGCTTTATAGTATCTTTATATCTATTAAGAAAAGTTTCTCCACCTTCTCCTTTTTCCTGTTTGTGTTCAGCTACTCTTGGCTATTATATTTCCATAGAAATTTTAGAATCTATTTGTCGAGTTTCTGCAAATGGCATGCAGAAATTTGATTGGAATTGAATTTTGTCAAATTTATGGAATTACTTAGGATGAATTGAAATTTTTATGACATTGATTCTTCCAAACTATGAAATTTTTTGAAAATATGAAGTTTCTCTGCAACTATGTAGATTTACTTTAATATCTTTCCATTGAGATTTAAAATGACATTTTTAAAAATGACTTATACATTTATTGAATTTATTTCTAGGTACCTAATATATGTGGTTACTATTTTAAATGACATTTTTTTAATATTATACTTTATAACTATTTTTGCTAATAATTAGGAATGGAATTGATTTTGAAATATTGATTGTATATATTCATAGAACTTTATGAGCATTTTTATTAATTTTAATAATTTATTTATAAATTCTTTTGGATTTTTTACATGTACAATCTTCTTGACTGCAAATAATGAATGTTTTGTTTCTTGTAACTGATCATCTTACTGACCTGGCTGAGGCATTCACTATAATGTTGATGAGAAGTGGTGATAGCAGACATCTATATCTTGCTCTTTTTGGTGCATGAAAAGCTTCCAACATTATACGATTAAACATGATGTTTTTTTCATAGTTTTGTTTAGATACTTATGAGAATAAGGCAGTGTTTTGCTCTTTTCACTTTGCTAACTGAATGTGGCAAATTTTGCCAAATGTTGTTTTTGCATGTAACAATGTAAAGATATAGTTTTTCTCCACTGATCCATTAACAAAGTTAACTACATGAGATTTTCAATCTTGCATTGATAAGTCAAATCTGTTCATTATTTTTAATATGTATCAATCTTGCATTGATAAGTTAAGTTTGTTCATGATTTTTAATATGTATTCTGCATTTAATTGTTTATATCTGAAAGATTTTTACATCTATATTTTTAAGTGAGATTAACCAATAATTTTTCTTTCTCATATTTTTTTTTAATCTGTTTCAGTACCCAGCATATACTAGCCATGAATAATGAGTTGAGAAGAATTTTCTGTTCTGATATTTGTAAATTATTTTCAACAATTCTAATTACCTGTTCTTCCAATGTTTTCTAGAATGAACATGTGGAAGTGAATTAAATTGTGCAGCGGGAGGCTAGATAGGTAAGAGTTTTAACTATTAATTTGATTAATGGTTGTAAGTCTAGTCAAGGTTTCTATTTTGTATTGACTCAATTTGAAGTTATATTTTTCTATAAAAATGTAAATTTTGTCTTATTTCTTCAAAATTTTTGACATAAAATTGTTCTTAGTTCTATTATGTTTTAACCTTTACTACATCTGTAATTACATCTCCATTTCCTTCTTAATATTGTTTATTCACTCCAATTCTTTCCTTAACAAGTCTTGCAAAAGACAAGTCTATTAATGATTTCCAAAAAAACATTTTTTTTGTTGATCTTCTTCTCTGCAATGATTCTTTTTGCTCATGAATTTCTGTTCTTGTATTTATTTTCTAATATCCAATTTCCTTGAATTTCTTTTGTCGATATTATCAAATATAATGCTTATCTTATTCTCACCCTCTAGGTTCGTCTAATATAAATCTTTAAGAACAATAAATTTTCTTAAAATTTTATTTTACTTGTATTTCATAAATTTTATGTCAAATTTTCATTGTTCTTTAGTGCTAAATATTTTCTATTTTTATTATGATTCTTTGACCTAAGATTATAAAGAAGTGATTGTTTTTTAAACTTAATTTTCAAAAGTATTTTGCTATTTTTAGTTTTTTCATTTCTCTTTTTTTATTTTTTATTTTTATTTTTTTATGGTGACATTGGCTGATGAAATCCAATAAGATTCAGCTGTACACTTTAACAGCAAGGCATATATATATTTATACCGTGTTCACATCCCATAGTAAGATTTCTTTCTGTCACTACATATCTGACCCCCTTTACCCCGTCTACCTCCCCTTACCCCGCTCCATCTACCCTCTGGTAACAACTAGTTTATAGTTCGTGTCCATGAGTCTCTGTTTGTCCTGTCCATTTGTTGCTTTTAGGTATATATCCCACATATAAGTGACATCATATGATTTTCAACTTTTCTTGTCTGGCTTATTTCGCTTAGCATGATTATCTCAAAGTCCATCTATGTTGTTGCAAATGGCAGTACTATATTTCTTCTATGGCTGAGTAATATTCCATTGTATATATGTACCACTGCTTCTTTATCCAATCACCTATCATAGAACACTTCAGTTGTTTCCATGTCCAGGCCACTGTGAATAATGCTGCTATGAACATCGGTGTGCAAATATCTTTTTGGATATGGGTTTTAAGTCTTTGGGGTAAATACCCAGAAGAGGGATTGTGGATCATATGGTAGATCGATTCTGACATTTTTGTGAGGAACCTCCATATTGTTTTCCATAGTGGCTGTACCAGTTTGCAGTCCCACCAGCAGTATATGAGGGTTCCTTTTTTTCCGTATCCTCTCCAACATTTGTTATTACTTGTCCTGTTGATTATAGCTATACTTACAGTGTGAGATGGTACCTCATTGTGGTTTTGACTTGCATTTTCTTAGTAGCTAGCAATGATGAGTATCTTTTCATGAATTTGTTGGCCATTTTTATGTCCTCTAGGGAGAAGTGTGTATTTAAGTCCTCTGCCCATTTTGATTGGATCGTTTTGTTGTTGTTGTTGTTGTTGTTGTTGTTGTTGTTGTTGTTGTTTTATATTATGGAGTTGTATGAGTTTTTTGTATATTTTGGATATTAGGCCTTATTGGAAGTTGCTTGAAAATATATATTCTCATTCATATGGTTGTCTTTTTACCTTGTTAAAAATTTCTTTTGCTGAGCTATTTAATTTGATGTAGTCCCATTCATTTATTTTAGCTTTTACTTCCCTTGCTTTGGAGGTCAAATTCATAAAATCCTCTTTAAGTCCAAGGTCCTTGAATTTAGTTCCTATGTTTTCCTCTATGCATTTTATTGTTTTAGATCTTATATTCAGGTTCTTAATTCATTTAGAGTTAATTATGATCTGTGGTGATAGACAATAGTCTAGTTTTATTCTTTTTCAGGTGACTTTCCAGTTTTCCCATCACCATTTATTGAAGAGGCTTTCCTTTCTCCACTGTATATTTTTGGCTTTTTGGTCAAAAATTATTTGCCCTTATAAATATGGGTTTACTTCTGGACTCTCGATTCTATTCCACTGGTCTGTGTGTCTATTTTTCTGCCAATAGCATGCCGTTTGATTGTTGTCACTTTGTAGTATAATTCAAAGTCGGGCAGAGTGATGCCTCTAGCCTCGTTCTTTTTTCCGAAGTTAGCTTTGGCAATTCAGAATCTTTTGTGCTTTTTCTGCATTGATTGATGTAATTATATGATTCTTATTCTTTATTTTGTTTATGTGATGCATCAAATTAATAGATTTGCCTATGTTCAACCATTCCTGTGCCCCTGGGATGAAGCCCATTTGATTGTGGTGTACAATCTTTTTAATATGTTTCTGTACATGGTTTGCTAGCATCTTATTTAGGATTTTTGAATTTGTGTTCATGAGAGATATTGGTCTGTAGTTTTCTTTTTTGTGTGTTATCTTTACCAGATTTTAGTATCAGGTTAACATTGGCTTCATAAAATAAATTGAGAAGTAATGCCTCATCTCTGAGTTTTGGCAGAGGTTGAGGTGAGTAAGTATTTAATCTTCTTTGAAAGTTTGGTGGAATTCACTGGTGAAGCCATCTATTACTGTACTTTTACTTTTTGGTAGGTTTTTGATGATTGTTTCCATTTCCATACTGCTGATCAGGCTATTTAGATTTTCCAGTTCTTCTTGATTCAGTCTAGGAAGGTTGCGTTTTTCTAAGTACAGGTCTATTTCTTCTCGGTTATTAAATTTGGTGTGGTATATTTTTCATAGTATTCTTGTATGATTCTTTGTATTTCTGTGGTGTCTGTCATAATTTCCCCTCTTTCATCCCTGATTTTGTTTATTTGTGTCTTTTCTCCTTTTTCTTTAGTAAGTCTAGTAAGGATTTGTCAATTTTATTAACCTTCTCAAAGGACCAGCTCTTTGTTGCATTTGTTTTTTCTATTTTTTTGTTTTTTGCTTTCAATTTTATTTCTGCTCTCATTTTTATTATTTCTTTCCTTCTGCTCATTTTAGCCTTCATTTGTTCTTCCTTTTCTAGTTTTTTTTCCCTATTTATTTATTTATTAATTTTTTAAGATGAAGTGTTAGATTGTTTATTTGGGCTCATTTTTGTTTTTGGAGATAGGCCTGTAAATGATATGAATGAACTTTCCTCTTATGATCGCTTTTGCCTAATCTCAATCAAAAGTTTTGATACGTTGTACTATCATTATCATTTGTTAAAATATATTTCTTGATCTCTCTTTTTATTTCTTCTCTGACCTAGTTATTCTTCAGTAGTATGTAGTTTAATCCTCATGTATTTGTGACTTTTCCCTCTTTCTATTTACAATAATATTTAGCTTCAAAGCATTATGATCAGAGAATATGGTTGGTATGATTTCAATCCTCTTACAGTTGTTGAAGCTATCTCTGTTTCTCAGTATGTGATGAATCTTTGAAAATGTTCCATGTGCACTAGAGAAGAATGTGGAAGCAGTTGCTTTGGGATGAAAGGCTCTGTAAATATTGAACATGTCCAGTTGGTCTAATGTGTCATTTAAGGATAACATTTCCTTATTGATTTTCTGTTTGGATGATCTGTCTATATCTGTGGGTATTTATGTCCCCTATTACAATAGTGTTTTGGTCTGCTTCTTCCTTTAGTTCTGTTAGTAATTGCTTGACATATTTCGGGGCTCCCTGATTGGGAGTATGGTTATTAATGAGTTGTATCTTCTTGGTTTATGATTCCCTTTATTATTATGAACTGTCCCTCAGTATCCTTTTTACTTTTTTTTTTATTTTGAAGTGTATTTCATGTGATATTCGTACCACTACTCCTGCTTTTGTCTGAATGTCATTTGCTTGAAATATCATTTTCCACCTTTTCACTCTGAGTCTATATTTGTCTTTGGAGCTGAGATGTGTCTCCTGGGGGCAGCACATGGTTGTTTTTTTTTTTTTTTTTTTATCCATTCTGCAACTCTGTGCCTTTTTATTGGTAGTTAAGTCTATTTACATTTAGGGTGATTATTGAAATATGAAGTCTTCTTATAGCCATTTTATCTTTTGCTTTCTCATAGCTCATTGTTTCCATTGCTTCCTTGTTCTTGTGTTTATGGTATTTTGGTTGTCTTTTGTGGGTTTTCTCTGTGATCTTTCTTGTTTTATGGTACATATTTCAGTTCTGAATCTTTGGAGTGTGGTTACCATTACGAATATGTAAAGGTTAGTTTTTTATGTACAATTGTCCATTTTCTTCTGTCATTCATTATCTCCATTCCCTTTTGCGAATTTGGATCTTTGAATCCTCCACTTTTCAGATATTTTTGTTTCATTTTGTCCCTATTTATGCTGAACGCTCATTACTATCTTGCTATAGCAATTTTCTTCTTATTGTTTTTAGTAAGAGTTGCACTCCTCTGCTTCTATTTGTCTATTTGTTTTAGGTGAGCTTACTTCTTTCAGTATTTCCTGTAGTGCAGGCCACGTAGTGAAGAATTCCCTCGATTTTTGTATGTCTGGTAAGGTTGTTATTACTCTTTCATATCTAAAGGAGAGCTTTGCTGGACACATTATTCTTGTCTGGTAGTTCTTTTCACTTAATGGTTTTAATATTTGATTTCACTCCTTTCTGGCTTGTAAGGTTTGTCCTGAGTAGTCTGACGATAATCTAATAGGTTTTCCTTTATAAATTACTGTTTTCTTTTCCCTGGCTCCCCTGAAAATTCTTTGTCATTGATTTTTGATAATTTTAATACAATGTGTCTTGGTAAAGGCTTTTTAAGGCTGAGAAAATTGGGTGTTCTGTTGACTTCTTGAATTCCAAGCTCCAGCTCATTCCTTAGGTTTGGGAATTTCTCGTTGACTATTTGTCTGAAAATGTTTTCTAGTCTCTGGGACTTTTCCTCTCCTTTGATAATGCCCATTATTCTTATGCTTCCTCCCCTGATGGTATCAGCTAGTTCTTGTATTTCTCTTTCATTATTTTTCATTCTTCGGTTTCTCTCTCTTTTTTTGTCTGATTTATTTCTAGATTTCTGTCTTTGATATCACTGATCCTTTCCTCCATTTGGTCGATTCTATTTTTCAACTCTTGCAGTGTGTTTTTTATCTCCAAAATATCTATTCTGTTCTTTTCAAGGGTTTTAATCTTTTTGCTAAAGAACTTATTCTGCTCATCTAGTCGTTTTTTTTTTTTTTTCCAGTTCCTGAAATTGTTGACATGACTCATTTTGGAACTCACTGAGTTTTTTCAGAAGTACCATCCTGAATTCTCTGTCATTTATGATGCGTATTTCTATGTCCGTAGCTTATTTTCTGGAGATTTTTCTCTTTCTTTCTGATATGCCTCATCACCTTGGTTGTTCATGGTGTTTGATGGACTATTTCTCCACCTGGGCATTAATGGAAGTGTATTCTGCTTTTTTTTTTTCCAGAAGGAAGATTTATTATATAAAGGTCTCTCGTTAGTCTGCTGCAAAGAAAGCACTTTTCTTCCAGTTTCCTGTAGATGATGTCTAAGCCTCTTAGATCCCTGCTTTATATAAAGCCTTAATAATGCTATTTTCCCCTCATAGATGTTCAATCACGCTCACTACCCTCAGTTTCAATCCCTTCCAGAGTTAGTGACAGTTTCGGTAGCATTTGCTCAGAGTACCCTGGGATTCCATGGTGTTTCATCTTGAGGATATGGGGAGAGGGGCCTTCTGGGTGGATGATGAGGGCTGCGGCTCAGCTTCATGTTTTGCAGCAGTGGCTGGTAATAATTAACTGTTTTTTCTCTGCTGTCCCCACTTCTCTGTTTTCTGCCTTGATCCCTGGGTACAGCCCCTGCGTGGAGCTCACAGCTCTCTTAGGCAAAGTTGTTCAAGGAATCTGCCACATTTTCTCCCCTCACCCCCACACCACCTCCTCCTTCAGGGAGCTACAGTTATGAGAGGCAGCTTTTTTTATTTCTCCCAGTCTACTGCCCGACTCCCAGGGTTATGACTTGTGGTAGCTCTTATGCACAGATCCCATACTCAGGTGTGCTGGTGTGCAGGTTGGGTGTTTTTTGCTGTATTATATGTTTAGTTTATTGTTGTTTTGAGGGGAGCGATCTCAGGATATCTCTCAATCTGCCATGTTTCTGATGTGACTCTGTATTTTTTTTTTAATTTCAATTAAACAATGTCTGTATTTTTACTGGTAAATTTAGTTCATTTTCATTTTTATGATTATATATTTAAATTTATTTCTATCATATAATTTAATGTTTTCTCTTCACCATTTATTTCCATATTTTTTTTTTTAACAAAAACTTTTTCATGGGGATTGTTTAAGTCTTTTAGCATTGCCAAAATTATGCTCAATACTTATTTTCATAAGTTCCCTTATAATGATAGTGTACATCCTTGACTTAATATTTAATTTTAAACAATATCTCTTTCTGTCAATATAAGGATCTTAAAATACACTAACTCTGATAACCTCTTCCATTCAATATATTATTGGTGGTCAAGAATTCAGTTTCACTTATTTTATTACCTCTAATGTTAGTTGTCATTGTCATTATCATATCTATATCATCACCATCATTTTGTAATCTATGTTATTTAGATCAGCAGTCTGAAAACATTTTCTGTAAAGGGCCTGATAATAAATAGGTTCAGCTATGTGAGTCACGCAATCTTCGTTACAGTTACTCAGCTCTGCTATTATAGTTTAAAGTCAGGCATAGACAACATATAAATGAATGATTATATTATCACATGAGTATATTATATAATATCTATATACATACATATATATGTATTTTCTTTTAATTGAGGAATTGGCTTAAGTGATTATGGAGGTTGACAAGTCCTAAGATCTCTAGTTGTTAACTTGGAGATCCAGAAGAACAGATGGTTTAGTTCTAGTACAAGTCCAAAGGCCTGATAACCAGGAGAGCTGATTGTATAGTTCCAGTCCAAAGGCCACACTGGCTTGAGACACAGGAAGAGTCAATATTTCAGTTTGAGTCTAAAAGCAGGAAAAAACTGATGTCCCAACTCAAAGACATTCAAGCTGGAGGAGTTCTCCCTTACTCTAGGGAAAGTCAATATTTTTATTCTGTTCAGGCCTTCAACTGATTGGATAGAGACAACCCACTTTAGGAATGGCAATCTTCTTTACTTACTTTACTTCTTTACTTTGTTACTTAGTCTACAGATTAAATATTAATCCCATATAGAAAGACTCTCATAGAAACACCCAAAATAATACCTGACAAAATGTCTTGGCACCCCATGATTTGGGCAAGTTGACAAATAAAATTAACCATCACAATAAACATGGATTTATCTAATAAAACTGTATTTACAAAAAAGGTGGAAGGCTGGATTTCATCTGCGGGCCATAGTCACCTGTAGTTTAGATGAACGATATTAACCAATATCTTTGTCTCTTATTTCTGGCCTCTCAGTCCTCGATTTGATGTAGTTTTTCTCTTCTTAAAGCCTGCTATTTAGAGTTACTTTTAGTACCTTGTCTATTTTAACTGTATCCTGTTTTTTTTGTCTTATTTTAAGCCCATATTTACAATTTTTAATCATTTTAAACATATATATCTGTATTTGATCTTGTCAATAGCTTATGTTCTTTAGGCTTTAAATCTGATGATTGGTGTGTATGCTGACTTTTACTCATGGCAACATCTTTTCTTGTGCAGTTTATAATTTTCAATTGTTTGCTGATATTCAACTTGATTTTATCTGTGATAATATTTCAATATCTGACTTGAAGATAAACTTTTCCAGATAATATTTGCAACTGCTTCTCCCAGATACTTTAGAGCATTATTGTTCCAGAAATACTTTACATTGATGTCTCTGGAGATTCCCAGACCATGCATGTAATATAAATTTGAACCTTACATCTGATAAAGAATTAAAAATATAGACTATATTTTTTGTTCTAGAGGAAGGCTTAGACTAATAAGTTTCCTTGTCTTCTCCTATTGCAGCTTGTAGATTCTTATAGTGAAATATTTTAGTAAAGTTTAACATGGTAATTCATGGATAAGGTTTTATATTTCTGATGCCCTCACTCCACCTTGCACAGGGAAAAGATCTTGTGCCCTATCTATTTACAGCTTTTAAAATACAAGCATCTATCTTTTAAGGTTGTCATGAAGATTTTTAAAAATTAAATACGAGACATACTTGAATAGGAACTAGCAACTAGTATGGTCTACTTATGTGATTTTATTATTATAATTATAATAACAATAGTAATAATTTCTAATATTTGTCTTTATACCTGGTTATAATTATCACATTTTCTTGAAATTATCTCTTTATTTTGACAATCCACATATATTAGTGACAGAAACTTCATACAATCTCTAAAAAAACATTTAATAAACTTTAAGTAGGAAGTTAACCATAAATCATTTCTCTCATTTTTGTGATGAAATAGAAATATATAGAGGTTAAGTCTTTTTAATAACAGTAGTTATTTTTTTCCTACACTGTTGAAATATTATTTGTCCTGAAGGACATCTTCTGAAATTTTAATAGAGGTCATCTCTCAGCTTGATTATGTATACTTATAGATATTTGTGCTTTTGTTCAGTTATGTCTTTCATTGAATAAAAAAGGAAACACACTAAAAGAACTAGGAACTCCAAGTAGATGATTTGGGGAAGAAAGCAAGAAAACACAATATGTATGATATATATTGGCAATAGATTGTTATAGAAGAGATTCAAAGTTTACATTAAAAAAAAAAATACTTGACCAGAATATAAAACAATGTTGCAACAGTACTAGTACTGTTGAAATACTAATACCCAAGGTTGAGACTTGTGAAAAATGTTAGGGAAAACAAAAGGGGTTTTTCAAAGCAAGTTTTAAAGCAGTAAGAAAAGAGGAAAAGGCTCATTGCATGGGGGAGATTAATAAATATTAACAGATGAAAAAAAATGAGTTATTTCAAATCTATTTTACCTTAATATCCTATAACAAATAAAATGGGCTTCCAACTAAATAAATCTAGAGAAAACATCATAAAAATACCATCTAGATTCTGTTTAAAATCCAATAAAATTCTGGTAACATTTAAATGAGTCTACATGTTCCCCAAAAGCTCTATTCACACATGTGTGGATTTGTATCTGTACCAATGTAAGTAACAATTGAAGACTCATATAAAACGAGGAAAAAGTTTATTGGAGACAGGGACGTATATCTTGATTTTCAAAAAATGGTATTTTTTAAAAGGTAATTTTGCACATAGGTAATTTTCAGAAACTATGGACCAAAAATTCCAGTTTTAGTTTTTTAACAACAACAACAACAAATCTCAAACATATTATTAACAATGTATTTTGTAAAATTTAGGAAAAAATGAAAGTAATCAGTAAGACCTAACATAAGACCTAAATCTTCAATTCAAACATAAGACATGATCAACTAAACTTGTCTCCTTTCTTGATAGGGCTGCTAAGTTGCTAGATCAGGATAATACTTAAATAGTGTGTATCTTAATTAGAGAAAAGCACTTGGTAAATTCTCAGATGATAATCTTATAGTCATTGATTGAAATATGACTCAGATACTTATACAGTTAGGTAGATTGAGAGTTTGTTGAAGAGCCTTACCATATGGCATCAATGAAGTAATTAATTTGTGTTAATCTAATCTAAAGATTATATCTTTGTTAGTTTGGAAGATGAACCAAAGCTGTGAGTATTATCTAAATAATATGAGCTGGAATAATAATTTCAAATAATATGAACCATATCATAGTCTGCTGGGGCTGCTATAACAGAATACTACAGACTGGGGCACTTATAAACAACAGAAGTTTATTTCTCACAGTTCTTGATGCTGAAAATTCAAAATAAGTGGGCCAGCAGGTTCAGATTCTGGTGAAGGCCCTCTGTGGGTTGCAGACTGCTGACTTCCCATTATGTTCTCACATGGCAGAAGGGGTAAGCGAACTCTTGGGCCTCCTTTATGAGGGAACAAATCTCATCTATGTCTTATGACTTAATCATCTCCCAAAGGCCCTGCATCCTAATACCATCATCTTGGGGGATGGGATTTCAACATATAAATTACAGGTGACACAAACATTCAGACCATACCAAACAGGCTTCATCAGTAGACTAAATCCAATTCGGTGACATTTTTAACTAAAAAGGAAGATTTTATAACATTAGGAAGATCTAGGTTGATAACCATTAATATCAGAACAAGAAAAAAATCTAGAGCATTTAATTGGTCTAATTGGTCACTAGCTCTTTGTGATCCAGTTGTAAGATGGTGGAAGTCATCAAGACTAGCCAAATAGCCTAGTTCTTCTCTCCTTCAGGGCCTATAGTGGATTGGATGTCCCTAAACCCTTTGAATTTAGGTGAGGCCAATTGATTTGCTCTGGAAACCTTAAGAGCCAGTGTGTGATTTGCTACCTTCTCTTTTCCTGTCTTTTTGACCATGAAAGTAGGTATTGTAACAATTTCTTTCAGTCTGGGCTCCTGAATGACTGTGATGAACAGAACACTCCATGTTGATCCATATTACATTTTAAGCATGAGTGAGAAATAATCTTTTGTGTATTAAGTTACTAAGACTTTGGAGTTCTTTGTTAGTGCAGTTTAACAAAGCCTTTATCATCTGATTTACTGCCCCTACTCCAACTCCAAAGTAAACCAAACCTAATTTTAATCTTTAAAAGAAACTGTGTATAGAATTAATGAGATAAAATAATTTAATTCTACTTTGCAGCATTAAATCACATTTGAAATATTAACTTAATTCTGAGTATTTCAATTTAAGATGAACTTAAACAAACTAGAATGAGTTCAGGATAAAAGAACTACAATGGTCATAATCTGGAAAATATATTGAAGATAAATTCTTAAAAGAACTGGAAAGACATAGAGTGCCTTCGAGGACTTTGGAGAATTAGAAAAGGTTCAAGGAAAAAAGAAATAAGATTTTTCTGTAGGTCCAGCAGCACTTCTGGACAACACTGTTGAGTTTAAAGAACATTTTAATAACTCTCATTGTCAACAAAACCTAAACTCTTCAGCTTAGCACAGAAGACTCTCAGATACTAGTCATTTGCCTTTTCTTCATTCTCATCTTCAACTGCTCTTTCATATATATGCTTTGCTTCAGCAGAACCAAACTTATTAGTGTTCCTACATATGTCATACTTCCAGTGATACTCTTTGACCATAAATGCCTTAAACTATCTCTCTTCAAGATTTAGTTCAAGCTGTACCACTTCTGGAATGCACTGCTTGGCTGCTCCTTCCTATTCTCTTTATTCTTTAATTCCTACTAGATGGAATCAGACTTTACCTTCCTTTTCCCATAGCCTTGTGCATAGGTGAAAATTATAGGAAGACAAATATTGGCACACCAAGGCAATTTTAAATATGAGGAATCTAATAATTATTTTTGAAGTAATAAACTTACTATTGCTAGAAATATTGGAGGAGAGGCATTTCCACTTAATAAAAATGTTAATTAGATGACTTTATAATCCCTTCAAACTCTAAGAATTTATGAAAACATGAGGTTGATTTTACTAGGTCCAGTGCACAGATTCCATGGTGAAATGTCTTCACCATAAAGAGATATTAGCATTAAATTAGTAGTAATAGTTAGTAAAGAATTCTTTTGAAGATCTGATCAATATTAAGATCCCTAGATCTCTCTGCTTTTCTGAGTTTTAAAGGTTTTTTTTGTAAAGATCTTTTATTTGAAATGAGAAATATCTTTTTATGCAAAATTGACCTTTTTCTTAAAGTTTGATTTTTTTGTTAATAGTAATATCTTCTTGCTTCTCTATGAATATTTAACTCTACTATTTTTATGCATACTTTAACTCACTTAACCCTAATGTAAATGTCATGAGCTCTGCAAAACAGGAGCTACATCAGGATTATGAGGTTTATCCAAAGACATATAGCTAGTTATAAGAAGAACTAGACAAGAATGCAGCTGGCCCCTCATACAGGTTCCTAAGTATACTTTTAAAAAACACCTAAGTGAAGAGACATGTTCTTAAATGGAATACTCATTGGTATTATTTCAGTTTATCCTATATTCTTTTTAGGCTTAATACAATTGCAGTAAAATTACAAATGATTATTTTATTATGACAGAATTATCCTAAATTTTATTGTGAATAGTAGAAAGGCAAAGATACCTAAATGACTTATTGAAAAAAAGAGTAATAGAGAAATCCATCAGTTATTAAAGTTTATTTAAAACATCAATAATTAAAACAGTATGATACTAGTATAAGAATAAGCAGATCAATGGAACAAAATAGATACACAACAAACCTTAGAACTCATAAGGAGTATGTGGTAAAAGTAGAATCGCAAATTATTGGAAATAGATAGATGAATTCAAAAAAATTCTGCTTAGACAATTGATTATGTTTTTGAAAATAAAAGCAAAACTCTCATCTTGTTATGCTACCAATTAAGCCCCAGAAGAATGAAAGAGGTAATTATCATAGTCGATCCAGAGAAACAGAAATATAAAAATATATACCTATTAATAATAACAGCTACTATTTTTTCAGTGCTTACTATATATCTGGTATTATGAATATAATATATAATATATATTATATATTATATTCATAAAGTATATATATATCTTAATTATTACCACAGCGCTGTGAAACAGGTACACTCATCGTTCTCTTATTTTATAGATAAAGAAACTGAGGCTCAGAAAGAAAGAATCTTGCTGAAGGTAACACAATTACTCACTGTCAAGATCAGAACTGGAATTCAGACAGATCTGATTCTGAGTTTCGTTGTATTCTACTGCTACAAGTATCTGACTGGGGGACATCATTGTAAAAGTAGATATAATTGAAGGATGATATAAATCTTAATACGTAAAAGTATGTTTTATAAAATTTAAAAAATCTTTTGATGCCAGGAGCCAACACAATGTCACTAGGCTAGATGAAATGCAGAACCCTTTGTCACTTACACTTCCAAAGGAGAGAAAGTTACAAGGTACCACCACAAAGGGAGTTGCACCTGGAGAAAACAAGCTGGAGCTATAGGAGGTAGCTTATGTATGCAAGTGGGATGGAGAAAACTAGGTTTCACACGTTCTCTTTGAAGTAGCTAATAATTTGGGTGGGCTTTGGGGCATAGAAGCTCTCCCTAATTGTTTGGTACATGACTCTAGGGTGATTAGGGCAGGGACATAGTGGCCCAGAGTATGAGAGCCCAATTAAGAAAGTGGTTGGAGAATGAACTTAATCAGCTGGTCAAGGAAAACTTACTGTCCTTGACTCAAAATTGAGTCAAGACAGCATTTCCAAATAAAACAAAACAAAACTATATTAAACTATATTAAAACATGTAAAACCTCTGTAGAGCAAAATTTTATAAATAAAAACAAAGGATAAAGTTCAAAAGTCATAGTAAAATAAGGATTAATAGAATAGCCTGAATCATAGATCATAGGTGAAAAGAACATAGTATATCCCAAATGACC
This sequence comes from Pteropus vampyrus, assembly GCF_000151845.1. Lineage (NCBI taxonomy): Eukaryota > Metazoa > Chordata > Mammalia > Chiroptera > Pteropodidae > Pteropus > Pteropus vampyrus. The sequence goes on along the minus strand of NW_011888965.1, from coordinate 3,300,727 downwards.
AAGTGTCTTTCCCACTACATCAGCAAATTTATAAAGCAAGGGTGGAGGTGGGATCCTGTAAAAGTTTCCAGGGATGGAGTTTCTCGAATTACACATACTTCTTCCCAGTCCAAATTCTATTACATGTTCTATGGCCCCACTTCCTACAGATTCCAATACGTAGTGTCCGACTTCCTTGAAAATCACTACAGGAAGTGAGACAATTATAAGAGAATGTCTTCTATATGCGAACAGCTTAGATGCAACAATATTGAGAATTATTGCATAGTATGAAGCTGTTTTTACACCACCTTTTTTACAGTCAGTCTGATGTAGGTTAGTACAATAGGGAAACAAATTAAAATTGAAAGCAAGTTGAACTAGTGGTTTTTCAGCACCCCTGTCCACTCATATTCCTGTACTCATTAGCAATTCCACGTAAAAGCAAAAAGAACATCACCGAGACTTCATTTCAGTTGCTTACACTTTTTTTGTTGTTCTTCTGGGAAGTGTCAGCCTTGGGAAACTCCCGGCCAAAATCCATGGTACCTGGGCCTGAGTCATCATGCTAAGAAAAGAAAAAAGAAAAAACATGCACCATTATAGTGTGAAATAGTGGTACTGAATAGATATGATAAAGAATCTTAACAGAGAGAGCAGTGCCCACAGGGACATAATGATGTTGTATAGAAGTGACTCTTCTCTGGACACAAGGAAAAGCATTAGTGTATATCATTGGGAGGTGGAGTAGGCAAACCATAGAGAATGTAGAAAATGCAATCAGCCATTGGCAAGGTCTATTCATGAGCAATATAAAATATCCTTGGGAACTTTTAGAAAAAAAATGAATATTAGGGTCTGGAAATCCTGCATTAGCAAGTCCAGAGAAAAAGCCAACAAACTATAGATTAGGAAAATTTATATAGACAATCCATTCCTTGGCAGTTAGAATTTAGCTGAATATCCAATACAAATTTCAACTTTGAACTTAAAACTTAAGGTTTCCAGTGTTAGGCTCAGTTGAGAGGGCAAACAAAATCCTGACAGACTGCTTCCATTATTATGCACACACAAACTGCTGCTTAGTCTAAGAAAAGTGCTTCCTCTGCCATGGCAAAGTCTAATGTCTGATCAAAAAATCTCACAGAGGTTGTTAATCTCATGATAATCCTGTATCACATTCCCTCGGCGGGGGGCGGGGAGGAATAGATATTTAAGCAAATCAAGCTTGATTTGGTTTGAATTATGGGACTTTTAGAAAAGTGTTTTATCCTTGTTTCTAATTGTGTTTTTCACATAGAAAAATAATCATGGGTCAGTGATTCTGTAACATCTTCATGACTTAAAGATGCATATTTCTGTTTGATGAATTGACCAATACAAATCTCTCAGCATTTTGAATGGTTGATAATCTCAGGAAATTTCAGATTGATTATGTACCTTTCACAGATCAATCTATTATGGAGTTTGATAAAAACGATTAAAAAATCCCTAATGCCATCATTCTACTGGATTTGTTTTTAAATTGAAGCTTTAAAGTAATTAAATAGTACTTGATAAATTGAAAATCTCTTCCAGTAATTTCAGAGATAGTTAGCTTCTTCATGTTTTGCAAGGCTTTTAACATTGTCTTCAAACATGTCAATGCTAGTTTAAGGAATACACACATACAAACACACATAAACTCTTGATCATTCCAAAATAAATATGAAAATTTTATTTGTTCTGCTATGGCTATCGTTTTGTTCCCTAAAAATTTCTATTCTTCCCAAATGATATTTAAAATTAAAAAAAAAAGATAAGCGTTTGCTGGAGACGAATACTTTTCTAAAAATTAAGAATGTTTAACATTTAAGCGTTTGGGGACAAGTTTATAGAAATGTTAAAAAAAAAATCAAATACAGCTCTCAAATCCCTTTATGCCAATCCTTGTACAGCCCTTAATCCTGGCATCTTTCTAATGTCTGCGAGTAGTTCTTAAAGCTAGTGGTGGAAAAGTGGGTATGGGGAAAGGGATAACTGGACAAATTTAGGTCTAGACTCTCTTAGCTTTATTAATGGAGAAATTATCAATTAAAAACTATCAAAGTAATTGAGTCATTTTTGTTTCTTGGTCTATTTTGTTTTGTTTTATTCTATTTGTTGCTTTTCTTTTTTCTTTCTTTCTTTTTTTTTCTTTGTTAACTCTTTTCAACAATCATCAGTATTTCTATCCTGTTAGACAAATTAGGAACTGAAAGTGCAGACATGTCAGCAGGGAAGATAACCAAAGGAAATATGCAGACCAGTGTTTTATCAGAAGGAGAAATGAAGGATCAGGCTACAAGTAAATTCCTTGTACTGCTCTTTCCTCATCTACAAAATGGACAAAATGACATTGACCATATCACTATTGATATTGTGAGGATTAACTGAGATGAAGGGTGTTGAAGTATTTCAAAACCTATAAAGACCTATAAAAAGTGTTGCTCTCTTAAGAGAGGAAGAAAAATGGATAGAAGAATCAAAGACCTTGACTTTTCCTCACTCCATTCAATTTAACAAAGCATAAAGGGAGCAAATAAAAGTATGCTTATTATTATAAATAAAATTGGTCTAGTAGCATTGCCTCTCAATGATATGTTAACTAGGGTCCTTTGAATTCAACTTGCTTTTAATATAGAGAATAAAGGACACCTCTGTTAGAGGTGCTTTTATTATGTTTGACCTTACGTTCAAAAATTTTGTATTTTTCTAGTTGTAGACTCTGATTACTGATTCTTTTTAAAATACCCTGTAGTAAATAAGCTATTTCCAGAAACCTTTATTTTTCCCTTAAATCTTTAAAGTCTCGTGTTTTAAAAAGTTTCACACATATAGATAATCAACCTAATCATTCCCAGAGACAGGAAAACACTCTTCATAATGTTTCACATTGTCTCTCTGATATTTTATTATTTTGGTACTTCCAATGTAGTTTCCATTGGCATTGTTTAAACATTATACTTAAAAAAAAATTACATACACACAACTCAGCTGAAAATTCCAGACAGCACCAGAAATAATGGTTAGAATATAGACTCTGGAGACATACAGATCTACGTTTCTTATCTTAACCCTACCACATATTAACTGTGTGACCTTGGACAAGTTATTTAACCTCTCTGAACTTAAATTTGGATTGTAGTAATACCTACTTAACAGGGCTGATGAGAATCTTAAAAGATAAATATCTTAAATTTCCTCTGTAAAGTCTGGCACCTAGAAGGTAACTGACAATGTTACTGCTAAGATAACAGCTGTGGATTGGATTAAACAATGAGCATGTTCAATTGCTTGGCAGATATCTTTGGTAAATAACTGAATTTTTGGATTTAAAATACATAGTGTCTATTGTTTACATGCTTTCGTGTGAATCTCTTTTTAGATTTTATGACTACTAGTTTTTCACTCACACAGTTCAGTTCAGCAGAAAATTATTGAACACACACTAAGTGATAGTCACTGTTAAGTGTTAGAAAGTCAAAGATAAATAAGACAGAAATCTTGTACTCAAGGAACTTTTTATAATCCAGAAGTGAAGAAATTCATTTTGTCTATCTTAGTACAGAGGAAAAGTGAAAAATATTGATGGTTGTCACCTGAATTATATGTTTACATTTCGATAAAGATTGTTCTTTATTTGTTAAAGTATATAAAAATTAAAAATACCCACTTTTTGCTTCTCATTAACCTACTTCTGTGTGCAGACAATGAACATCAGAGAAACAAGGCACCCATTGACATTATATTAAGAATTTTCTCTGTATTTCCTCTATGTTTTGATTGCTTTGTTATGTGTCTTGACATTTTCATGTGAGTAAAATGTAGTCCCACGGTTGAGTTGTTTTTAGTCAGGTCTACGAAGGGAAAAGTAATTCAATAAACATAAAAAAAGTAAAAAATGCTAAAAGCTAACCAGCTGCTGATATAGATTTGAGTGTTCTTTCTTTACTTTGATTAAAACTGCATGCAACAATGCATTTGAGGAATATAGTCTTGCTGTTGTTATTGCCAAAAAAGCATAAACTTGGACCAGTTAAAGTAATCGCAGGTCACCCAGCTGCCTTGGTTGACTAGAAAATCTTCTAAGGGATAAAAATATTTGTCTAAGTATGTAATAGCTGATCAAATCATAAAGATATTCTGTTAGATCTATGTTCTTGATGGAAGGAATCCAAATCTTTAGGTAGATCACAGGGGTAGAGCCCTTTGAGTATCATCCCAACCCCAGAGTTATAGGTTATGAGTGTGAAGCTGCTCCAGGTTCCTTCTGATACAGAGCTTCATGACTTCAACTCCAGATAACCTCCAGCCCCCCCGCACCCTCAAAAATTCCAGTGTAGTGTGGAGACTTAAGGGTTCAGACTTTAAAGCTAGACAGTTGATGTGATTCTCGGCTCTTCTCACTTACTAGCTGTGTGACCTGGACAAATTACTTAACCTCTCTATGCCTCAGTTTTCTCACTTGTTTAATATTGAGTGTCTACTTCATAGGATTATTGTAAGTTTTAAAAAGTTAATACATGTAATCTGTTTAGACTTATACCTGGTATACAGGAAGTGTTGATTGGTCTTATTAGTAGCCTGACTTGTTTAATTGAAAATCCTGCCTGAACTTTTGATGGTTTTTGTAAAATCAGTTTTAATTAGTGATTAGGAAGTATGGACACTACATTAGGTGCTAAAAGAAAAGCCTAAAGACTCAAGCACTGGAATGAACATGGCAGGTATACATATATTCTTGATTCTTATGTAGGCTAATTTCCAAAAGTGGGCAGCAATGAGATACTCCACATTTTAGAAACTTCTAAAAGGGTAGCTTTTCTTTTTTTTTTTTTCTTTTTTCTCTCCTTTCTTTTTTTCTTCCTTTCTTTTCTCCCTCCTTCACTCCCTTCCTTTTTTCTTCCCTTCTTTTTCTTCTCTCTCTCATAAGATACTAGTCTGTTGAGAAGTTCACTGTCTTCACCAGTCACTTTCATTAAGTATCTGTAGCTAGATATTACTTGCAAAAGCCGTCAAACATCTTTCTTTGTAAATATATTCACATGGATGACTTTCTAAAACTCTCCTGACACTATGTATGAGGATCTCTCTTTAAAAATGCAATACAAGCCAAATTAGTAGTTGATAGTTCAGCACAAGGATGGGGAGCACAGCACAGGAAATGCAGTTATCATTAATACAATGGCTAAATGGAGGGCCAGGGGAGGGAGTGAGCATTTGCGGGGGGTGGGGAGGGGATCATTTCATGAACAATATAGATGTCTAACCAATGTACTGTATACTTGAAACTAATTTAAATGAATAAATTTATTTTTAAAAATGCAGTACAAGCAAGTAAAGTAGTAGAAGTTTCTGTATCATGTTTATTACATTCTGTTGCATTTTCTTTTTCTTAGCTTTGAGAGATGCAGTTGTTTTTCCTTTATATCCCTATTTTGGGGATCTTCTAATTTCTCCTGAGTAGTTACCTTACCGATGACCCTTATTTCAAAACGCTGACAAGAATTTAATGTGCCACATATCTTGAGCATAATCAGCCTCTGAGCTATTTCACATTTTATACCTGTTATATCTTGATGAAATTGATTTGCCTCTCAGTGGAGATACTTAGAGTCTCCTTTTGATCTTTCAAGGTATATGTAAGAATCTTTTTTGTTTTATCTCGGCATGAATCTATTAAATGCTATGACCTGTCCTTAAATTCTGGTTTAAAATAAGGACTATTTTAGTTAGCTTTGAAATTAAAATGTGTTCCAAAGATGAAGTGGGCCAATGAGATTCAATGAGAATACTCTTCTGTTTATTCTCCTAATGTATACAAAATAAGAAGCACTTGCCTCACTTATGACAAGGAAGAATATGACATTTTGAAGTTGTGAAATAATTTCCTCTTTCTCTTGTTTTCTTGAACAAAATTAGTTCATAGTTTACTGAAAATAATTAAAACTACCTTTTACCTATAGTCACAGAAATATCTGACCTGAATATATTAAATTTCTATCTAAAAACGCTTAATAATAATAAGCTATTTTCTCAATGTCTTTGTTATTGTAGGTACCATTTCCAGTAAACAGTATTCACTTCTGGAATATTTGAATTCTTTTGGAAATGGGGAAGTGTGGCACAGTTCCTCTTTCATAGGAGCATTGCTGAGAGCTCATTTTGCGCTGTGACCTGCTTCAGGTTCCAGGAGTATTAGTATTTTTGTAGGTTCTTTAAAATGGAGATCCAGAGTGAAGGATAACGCATCAGAGTTAGTCCTTTTTACTCTATAGCAAATGAAAAATACCAGGAAGTATATTTTTTTTCATAGAAAAGTGTTTCAGAACATTCATCTTTTATTAGATCTTCCTAATAGGGAAATTTATCTGTGGAAAGACTTTTTTTCCAGTAAAAATTGTTCTATGCAAATCAGGCATCTTGAATCCTAGAATTCTGGTAGGCAGCAGTCATATTTAAAGTCTGTGACTATATCGATCCAAGTATGAAATCCCTCTGAAAGTATGGGGACTGATGCAAGTTCTTGGGTGACTAAAGTAGTGACTATAGAAGTAGTTTGGGTACATTCATAAATGATTTTTTTTTAAATCTTACTTTTATTTCCTGGTTTGTTGAATTATTTTTTGTTGAATTTAATATTGTGAATACATCTCACTTTTCTCTTTTTTTTCATGCTTTAATAACAAACTTCAATCGTGCTCTGACATTTTTAAAAAAGGAGAGATTTAGAGAGAGAAATAACTGTTTTTGGTTGGAATAAATCTTTCATATTCCTTTGACTTCCATAACTGTGTAATGACAAAGAACTGCATAAACATAATATTATAAAAAACAAATATGATACAGTGGTGATAACAACAACAAAAATTTGCATTTTTATGACATTCAATTTCTGAATATGTTCTCATTCTTGGGTTTTTTTCTTCACTGGGAACCACGGTGTCTCCCTGTGTTTCCAATACCTCCTTCCTTAGCTAATTTCTCATCCCTCAATGGTCCCAACTTAAACATTACTTCCTTCACAAAGCCTTCCATGGCATGCTAAATTAAGGTTATGTGTCCTTCTATGGCTTCCATGGCACCTTTAACTTTTCTAGTTTAACACCATATCACTTTGTGTTGAAATTACTTGTTTACATATCTCCCTCCTTGACTAATTGTACGCTCCCTTTACTATAAAAAAACAAACAAAAAAAACAAAAAAAAACAAAAAAAACGACAACTGCTATTTGTTGAATTTATACTATGGGGAAGGCACTATTTTGAGCACTTTACATATTTAATATTATTTAATTATCATAGCAATAACTCTTATCAATCCACTTTACAGTTGAGCAAACTGAGGCACATAGAGGTTAAATATTTTGCTCAAGGCTACATAGCCGATAAGTAGTAGAGATACATTTTTCAGTCCTACTCCAGAGCGTAGCCTGTTAGCCATCACTTTATACTGTCTCTTTAAGGATAGGAGCCATGTCTGGCTGCTTTTCTCTTATATTCTCAGAGACCAAAACAGGGTCTAGTAAATAAAAGATACACAATAGTAAGTACACAATAACATGTCTGTGGAATCAACCAGTGTGTTCATGAAGAAAAGTACCAATTATGATACAGATGACATATGCTGTTGTAAATTAACAGGAATATAACTGGCTCTTGATTGAAACCCTCCTGAAATTGAATTCAATGTATGTAATTATTAGATTCTAGTATTAGCCCTTGGTACCTGCCCCACTCACAACTAAAAATAAATATTGTCTTTACATAAAACTCTTCGTGTTTTTATTTTCAATTTAATCATGCTATATAGGGCATGAAAAGAAACAGTACACACAATGTGAATATTTAGAGGAAAGTTGGATCAGAAGCCTCAACATTAGCAGGGGCTAAGCCAGATGAGAGGTTCATGTTGGGTGTGTTCCAGCTGATGGTGTGTTTGCTCTGATAGATTGAGTTGAATTCATGTGGAAATTTCTATACCAAAGGCAAAAAAGCAATCGAATAAACAACTTCTACCCTAAATATTCCCAATAATGTATCGTTTCATCTGACACAAGCCTATTTTTAGCTAGACCTGGTTAATGGGTATGCATATACACACTCGCACACACACATACATGCATACATTTATTTAAAATAAATACACTATACCTGTAAACATAACTCTTGGGAAATGTCAAAAGTTAAATATTAGGTTTAACATTTTCCATAGACTTAAAAAAAAAACATTGGTTGCTCCATGAATCCTAGTTAAGTTGGTTGTGCATGAGTTGCTGTCAGTTTCAGTCTATGGCAACATTATATGCTATTTCAGATGGAGCCTGACAGTGTCCCAGAAAGACAAGATTATCTAGTGGAATATGTCACTGCATGACATCCACAAGTAAGATCAGATTATTGTTTTCTTCACTAAAATATTGCTTGATGTACTTTAAAGGAAGCCATCAGTAATGTTGATATGTCAACCTCATTCAATTTATGAATTCATAAGTTCTTGCCCTGAATCATTAAGTGATCTAACAACAACAACAAAAAAGCACTAGAAATAATCTGACAGTGTATCTTACTTTTTAAAGGCTCTGGGACTTTTGCGACCTTATAAATACAAGTTATAGACAAAAAGAAATTTTTTCCCAAGGAGGTCATAGAGACAATATCCAATTACTCTTAAATCTCTGAGATTGCCATCCATATTAAGAAAAAAAAACAGAAGTAATTTCTCATATTGGAAATTGAATGAAGTTTCGTGGCTATGTTTTCTTGCTTCTCTGTTAGGTCTTCTTACTCAGCGAGGTTGTTATAATTTAAAATCGGCTGTCCTTAGAAAATCAACATTAATGAGTCATGATATAGTAGTCACATATTGGAATACAAAAATGTTTATTTTTACTCTGTATATGTATGTATACATGAATACATACATATATATATATATATACACACACACATACATATGTATATATGTATATATATATAATATCAAAGTAAAAAAGTAAATAATTTTGTATAATTATTATTAAATTAACAACCTATGTAAACTGCAAATTAGCATATCCACTGAAGCAACAAATATATGTGGGAGTCAAGCAGCAGTTATTTGCAGGTTGTTCCAAGGATGTCCACAAAGTACTTCATTTTTTTCATATCCCAATCTATTATTTTGTTATATCTACAAACCTATATCCACCCACTAAAACAGTCACTCAACTGCCTAAGGTAACAGATTTAAACAATTCCTTTCCCTCTTCCTTCCCCTCACGATTTTAATGATGTGGGGAGTGATATAGTCAGGTGTTTCTCTTCTATATAAACAATGACTATGCCAGATACTCATTGTGGATTTGGGGTATCACTCTTGTTTTTAGATTTTAAAAAAATCATTATAAAATATACATAGAGCATATAAAACATATTTGAGATTTTCTATTTTTTGTTTCTTCAAAAAATGTTTTTTTCCAACTTTACTGAGATGTAATTGACATATAACATTGTGTAAGTTTAAGATGTAAAACCCATTGATTTGATATATGTATATAACACAAAATGATTATCATCACAGTGTTAGCTAACACTTCCCTCTTATCACATAATTATTATTTCTTTTTTGTGGTGATAATGTTTAATGTCTATACTCTTAACAACCTTTGAGTATATAATGCAGTATTATCAGTTATAATCACCATGCTGTACATTAGATCCCCAGAACTTATTTGTCTTATAACTGAAAGTTTGTACCCTTTGGCCAATATATCCTCATTTTCCACCTACTAGCCTCTGGTAACTGTCAGGTGTTACATTAAATAATTTAAAGCAGTGAGGAAAAACACTGTATCTGAGACACAGGCACATGAGAAACTCACTATTACTGGGCTCTTTTCACTGCGTGGTTTGGGAAAGAATTTATACTTGTAGAATTTGTAAGATAATAAATGAAAAATACATTTTTTTCTTCTATGATGTCATGATCCTAAGCCTTATAAACTTAAGAGTTATAAGTTAATGTTTTTCTCCTATAAAGAACATTAAAATGGTTCAAAAATAAAGTTTTCTTATATTCTATGCTTTACACTAAAGGGTTAAAACTACATACTTTAGAGTTCCTGTCAAGGTGGCAGGCTAGGTAAAAGCAGGGTTTGCCTCCTTCCATGATCGTGTAAAAATTACAACCAAATTATAAAACAAATAACTTGGAGAACCATCTGAAGTCTAGCTGAGTATAACACATACATCTAAGGATATAAAGAAAAAGCCACGTCGAGACTAGTAGGTGGGGGCAGAGACACCAAGTGGGCTAGTCCCACACTCACACATGGCGGTTGAGCACAGGGAGATAGATTGCAGCTGCAGAAACCTCCCTGAAAGAAGGAGGGACCCCAGCCTCATACGGGGGCTACCCAGCCCAGAGTTCCAGTCCTAGGAAGAGGAGTTCCCACAAAAATCTGACTGTAAAAACCAGTGGGGACTCTGGCCATCTGAGTGAGATGGAAAAAAATCTGAATACCTAGACATCCTGTTAAGGGCTTACACACAGACTTACTCACTTGTAGACACTCACCCTGGAATCTGGCAGAGAGTCAGTAGCTCAGGAGGTGCAAGAGACATAAGGGGAAAGACTTAGTTATGTGGTGCCAGGGCAGGGGCTGTAGATATAGCCATCATTGCTCCTTTGTTGGGCCTCCTTTGAGACGGTCTACAGATGGGCACCATCTTGCTTGTATTGAATCCTCCCTCCATGCGACCATTTCTGAAACTGCATTGGCCCAGTGAAATCAGCCTTCTCCACCCCATGTCTTCTTGAGATCTCACCCCACCCAATCCACAAATTGCCTGAAGTGGGCCCATTACCAGGCAGCCAGCCCCACCCCGCACCTTCCCTTAGCTGAATATTAGTGGCAGGCAACAGCCCTCAGCTCACATACCCTATGCGTGGCCCATACATTTCAGGGGAGATATTTGATGGTGAGCCACTGGTGTCAGCCCAAGCTACAATATCTTTTGGACAGATAATGAGAGGTCCAAAGGCCTGAGGAAGCAGTGGCTGGCTTTGCTGCACTCTGAGGCTTTTACATGAAACCGTAGGTTTAGCACTGGAATGAAACTGGCTCTGCATTGGTTGAGTGAAATTTGTTTACTTTCCCCTGCTGACTCCCTGGGTCCCTGCTAACTCACATACCAGTCAAAGTATCTTCCATCTGTGGCGTTATATGTACAGCTGGCAGGCAGCCCCAGACCTTGAAGTCCACTGGTCCTTTACCCCATGCCTGGTACTGGGAGTAATCTACCTCAGCCCACAGTGTGATTTTTCCCACTTGCCTCCAGATCCAACATAGGCAGCAAACATCTGCGGATCAGTTTATAGCTCCTACCAGGTACCCTAGAACAATCAAAGGCAGTTACTGAAATTGGCCTACACAAGAACCCCTCCCAAGGGGCCAGAGAACCAACACATCCAAAGGCTGGCATCAGACCACAATAGAGCACTACCTGACTAGTCCCATGAGCAGCACATCAGAAGGGTGGTCTCAAAATGTACATGAGACGACTCGGGCAAATCTCACTCTGTGGGGTCAGTCCCTACACATCAGCTCATACTCTGTAGGCATCGGCAATCTCCACAGCTAGTTAGCCCAAGGATCAATTCCAGCTACTGACATGCTAACAGCAATTAAGGCTTAGCTACAACAGGAAAATATGCACAATCACACAAGGAACATGCCCAGAGCTCCCAGTGCAGGTGATCAGGGAGACTGTGCCACTAGTCCACACAGGACACCCACTAGATAAGGCCACTTGGCCAAAGCTGGGAGACTTAATATATCTTTCTAATACATAGAAACCAACACAGAAAGTCAACTTAAATAAGAAAACAAAGAAACATGCCTCAAATGAAACAATAGGAGAAAACTTCAGAAAAGAATAAACAAAATGGAGATAAGCAACATACCAGAGAGAGTTCAAAACACTGGTTATAAGGATGCTCAATGAACTTAGCGAGAGAATAGGTGATCTCAGTGAGTACTTCAACAAAAACAACAACAACAAAAAAAATAGTAAGCAAAAAAATGGACTTAAAAATTGTAAAGAAGAACCAGTCAGAAATAAAGAATACAATAACCAAATGAAGAATGCACTAGAAAGAATAAATAGTAGATTAGATAAAATAGAGGAACAAATCAGTGAGTCAGAAGACAAGGTAGCAGAAAACATCCAATTGGAACACTAAAAAGAAAAAAAAAAGAATCAAAAAATGAGAAAAGTTTAAGAGACCTATGAGACATCAAACATACCAACATCCACATCATAGGTGTACTAGAAGGACAAGAGAGATGACAAGGGATTGAGAACCTATTCGAAGAAATAATGACTAAAAACTTCCATAATCTGGTGAAGGAAACAGACATCCAAGTCCAGGAAAAGCAAAGAGTCGCAAACAAAGAAATCAAGCAGAACCAAAGAAGACAATCATCATTAAAATGCAAAAGGTTGGAAACAAAGAAAGAATACTAAAAGAATCAAGAGAAAGGCAGCTACTTGCTTACAAGGGTACTCCTATAAGAAATGTCAGCTGACTTTTCAAAAGAAACTTTGCAGGCCAGAAGAAATTGGCATGAAATATTCAAGGTGATGAAAAATGAGAACCTATAACCAAGACTACTCTACCCAACAAGGCTATCAATTAAAATGGAAGGTGAGATATAAAGTTTCCCAGACAGAAGAAGGCTAAGGAATTCATCACAAACAAACTAGATTGTCAAGAAATGTTAAGGGGACTTCTGTAAAAAGAAGAACAGAAAAGACCCCATAAATAAAAATAATAAAATGACAAGAACTACATACTTATCAATAATTACTTAAAATGTAAGTGAATTAAATGCTCCAATCAAATGACATAGGGTAGCCAAATGAATAAGAAAACAAGACTCATGCATATGCTGTCTAAAAAAGACCCATTTCAGATCAAATGATACACACAGACTGAAAGTAAAGGGCTGGAAAAAGATATTTCATGCAAATGAAAATGAAAACAAAAATCACTGGGGTAGCATTACTTAGACAAAATATACATTAAAACAAAGATTATAATAACAGACAAAAAAGGGCATTACATAATGATAAAGGGACCAATACAAGAAGACATAACTTTAGTAAACATATATGCACCCAACATAGGAGCATCTACATATATAAAGCAATTATTGAACAACATAAAAGGAAAGATCGACAGTGATATATTTGTAGTAGGAGAATTTAACACCCCATTGAAACCAATGGACAGATCTTTCAGACAGAAAATCAATAAGGAAACAGCAGCCTTAAATGACACACTATATCAGATGGAGTTAATTGATACTTTCAGAGTGTTTCACCCCAAAGCAGTAGAATATACATTCTTCTCAAGCACACATGTAACATTTTCAGGATAGACCACATGTTAGGCCACAAAACAAGTCTCAATAAATTTAAGAAGATTGAAATCTTAGCAACTGTCTTCTCTGACCACAATGGTATGAAACTAGAAATCAACTACAAGAAATAAAAATGGAAAATACACAAACATATGTAGGCTAAATAACATGGTACAAAACAATGAATGGGTCAGCGATGAGATAGAGGAAGAAATAAAAAAAAATACCTAGAGACAAATGAAGATGAAAAAAACAATGACTCAAAATCTGTGAGACACAGAGAAAGTGGTCCTAAGAGGGAAATTCATAGCAATACAGGCCTACCTCATAAAAACAAGAAAAATCTTAAAATAAATTATCTAACATTACATTTGAAATAACAACAAAAACAACAACGACAACAACAACAAAAAAAACCGCAAACACAATCCAAAGTGAGTAGAAGGAAGGAAATAAAAAGATCAGAGCAGAAATAAAGGAAATAGAGTCTAGAAAAAATACAAAAGGCCAATGAAACCAAGAGCTGGTTCTTTGAAAACTTAAACAAAACTGATAAACTTTTAACCAGAGTTATCAAAATAAAAGACAGAGGACCGAAATAAATAAAATGAGAAATAAAAGAGAAGTAACTATGGACTCCACAGAAATACAAAGGACTGTAAGAAAATACTATAAGAATTATATGCCAACAAATTGGATGATCTGGAAGAAATAAGAAATAGATACCTTCCTAGAAGCATACAATCTCTCAGGGCTGAGTCAAGAAAAAACAGAAAATTTGAACAGATCAATTACCATCAATTAAATCAAATCAATAATCAAAAAAACTTCCAAAAAACAAAAGTCCTGGACTGAATGGCTTAATAGGTGAATTTTAGCAAACATTCAAAGAAATATTAACACTTATCCTTCTTAAAATATTCCAAAATTTCAAGGAGAGAAGGCTTTCCAAACCTTTTTACAAAGCCATCATTACCCTGATAGCAAAATCAGAAAAAAAAGACAGTACAAAAAAGAAAACTCTAAGTCAAAGTCAATATCCCTGATGAACATTGATGCAAAAAATCCTCAACAAAATATTAGCAAACTAAATTCAGCAGTATTTTTAAAACATTATAGACCATGATCAAGTTGGATTTATTCCTGGGAAGCAAGGTTGTTTTAATATCCACAAATTATTTAATGTCATCCACCACATTAACAAATTGAAAGATAAAAATCATATAATCATATCAATAGATGCAGAAAAGCATTTGACAAAATCAAGTATCCATTTATGATAAAAACTCTCAGCAAAGTAGGAATAGAGGGGATTCCTACTTTATACCACAACATAATAAAGGTCATATATGACAAATCTACAGCTAGCATTATACTCAATGGGGAAAGGCTAAAAGCATTTTCCTTAAGATCAGGAACACGACAAGGATACCCACTTTCATCATATCTATTTGACATAATATCGGAAGTCCTAGTTATAGCAATCAGACAAATAAGAGAAATAAAAGCATCCAAATTGGCAAAGAAGAAGTAAAATTCTCATTATTTCCAGATGACATGATACTATATAGAGAGAATCCTAAAGATTCCACACACACACACACACACAAACTGTTAGAACTGATCAACACGTTCAATAAAGTAGCACAATACAAAATTAATATTCAGAACTCAGTTGCATTTTTATACTCCAATGACGAACTATCAGAAAGAGAATTTAAGAAAGCAATCCCATTTATGATTGCATCAAAAACAATAAAACACTTAGGAATCAAATTAACCAAGGAGGTAAAAACCTGTTCTCAGAAAATTATAAATAATTGAAAAAAGAACTGAAAAAGATACAAATAAATGGAAGCATATACCATGTTTATGGATAGGAAGAATCAACGTTAAAATGGTCATACTACCCAAAGCAATCTATAAATTCAATGTGATCCCTATCAAAATACCAATGGCATTTTTCAGAGACCTAGAACAAATAAATAATACAAAACTTTATTTGGAAACATAAAAGACCCTGAACAACCAAGACAATTTTGAGAAAGAGGAAGAAAGTTGGAGGTATCACACTACCTGATATATATGGCTATGTACTACCTGTAGTACATAGCCATATATACTACATGGCTATGCTAATCAAAACAGCATGGTACTGGCCTAAAAACAGACATATATATCAATGGAACTAAATAGAGAACCCAGAAATTAATCCATATTTATATGGTCATTTAAGCCATGACAAAGGGGGCACAAAAATACAATGGGGTAAAGACAGTCTTTTCAATAAATGGTGTTGAGAAAACTGGAGAATTACATGCAAAACAAGAAAAAAGAAAAGAAAAAGACACTGGACCACCTTCTTACACCCTATATAAGAATAAACTCAAAATGTATTTAAGACTTAAATGTAAGACCTGCAACCATAAAAATTCTAGAAGAAAACATAGGCAGTGAAATATTTGATATTGCTATTAGTAATTTATTTTCTGATATATCTCCTTAAACAAGGGAAACAAAAGAAAAAAAAAATGGGACTATATCAAATTAAATAGTTTTGCACAGCAAAGGAAACTATCAACAAAATGAAAAGACAACCTACTGAATGGAAGAAGATATTTGCCTATGATACGTCTGACAGTGGGTTAATATACAAAATTTATAAAGAACTCATACAACTTAACAACAACAACAACAACAACAACAATGACAACAAACAAGCAATTCAATAAAAAATAGGTGGAAGACCTGAGTAGGTATTTTTCCAAAGAGGACATACAGATTGTCAATAGACATATGAAAAGATGCTAAAATAAAGGTCACTAAGCATCAGAGAAATGTCAATTAAAACCACAATGAGATATCACCTCACACCTGTCAGAATGGCTATCATCAATAAATCAAAAAACAAGTTTTTAATGAGGCTATGGAGAAAAGGGACCCCTCCTACAATGTTGCTGGGATCGAAAATTAGTACAGCCACTCCGGAAACAGTTTGGAGTTTCCTCAAAAAATTAAAAATAAAACTACCTTTTAACCCAGAAATTGCATTTTAGGTTATTTATTCAAAGAAAATAAAAAACACTATTTCATAAAGATCTATGTACCCCTATCTTCACGGCTGCACTATTCATAATAACCAAGATATGGAAGCAACCTAAGTGCCCATCAATAGACGATTGGATAAAGAAGTAGTACACATATACAATGAAATATTACCCAGCTATTAAAAACATGAAATCTTACCATTTGCAATGACATGGATGGAACTAGAGGGTATTATACTGAGTGAAATAGGTCATACAAAGATAAATATCATATGATTTCACTTATATGTGGGATCTAAGGAACAATAGAAATGAGCAAACTAAACAAAAATAGACTCTCAAATACAGAGAACAAACTGGTGATTGACAGAGTGGAGGAGCCTGGGAGAAAAAAGTAAAAGGATGAAAAAATACAAATTAATAGTTACAAAACAGTCCTGAGGATTTAGAATATAGCAAATGTTATATAATCAATATTATTGTAATGGTCGTGTGTAGTGGCAGATGGGTACTAGAATAATCGGGGGGATCACTTCACAGATTGTATAAAAGTCTAACCTGTTAAGTTTAAAATAAAAATTTAAAAAATTGTTTAAAACTTTAAAATGTTACAAAAGTAGTCCTGGACTGAAAAAAAAAAAAACCTACATTAATTTTTTGTGTACTGCTTAAGTTATGTATATGTACTAGGTACACATATTTAATTAACTATCATCTATTGCTAAATAATAATATCAACAAAAAATGTAAACCATAGAGTAAACGTTTTTTTTTCTATTTTATAACAAGTTGAAAGCTAAAAAGAGAACCAAATTTAACTCTTTAGCACTTTAACCCAATTCCTTGTAGATTGAAATTTTAGTCAAGTGCCACTATGTCACTATATAGGATGTAGGAACAACTCATGTGAAAGTACGAAGAGAACGGAAAAAAAAAAAAAAAAAAAGCTCTTTTAAAAGGTTTTCGAATATGCCACTGTATTCTTTATAACAATTTAATGGTGTTTGATTGATATGGTAGTTTTTACTGTGTTACAAATGGACTTAACAGATCTGTAAGAAAAAGCTGTGTATTCTGGTGTAGATCAGAAAAAAAATGACAAATGGTAAACATATTTAAATATAGATAATTAGGGGAACTACTGGGAAGAATAACAGTTCAGATAAGAAGATCATGTTATTCTCTCAGGAAAAATTCTTTTTTTTTTTTTTGAGAAAATTTTTTAGAAGATTTTGGGAGCAGAGTGAGGAGATATAAAAGTCAAAGTAACTTTTTAATTATATAAGGTATGTTTCAATAATCTTTTAGGTAACCAAACTAATATTTCAAATTAATGATATAAAAACTTAAGAATATGCTATAGTCATATGCTGATAAATAAATTTTTAGAAAAAGAGATCTTAGAGACTTAATAATTCATTAGACATTGCCTTTATAAAGCCACCTATAAACGTAGAAATCTATTTGACTGATTTAGGCACATGTACATTAATTAGTTTGATATAAAAAAAGCTATAACTAAATTATTACACCTGAACAACACTGTGTTGACCATTAAAATACAGAAACAAATCAAGGGGGCCCTCACTAACCAAACTTAAGTTCTCTTAATCAGGTTTCTCTCCTGAATTCTTTTATAACAGTGAGATTTGAATAGTGAGAAATTTCCTCAGTATGTCTTATAAGCCATAATAAACATTACGTATGAGACCAATGAAGTCCTAGATCATAAACATCTAATACATAAGCTATGTTTCCTAAATATAGTTCAACTTTAGTGTGTCAGTTAATAGCTCAGAGCAAATTGCAACTGGACATACAAATAATTTTAGTGAGCTGAATAAAAGGTAAATGAAAGAAAGGAGGACAGAAGCAACACTTAAATCACTCAATGAAATACATCCTTAAGCAATAATATATAACCGTGCCTGACTGAGACTCTACAACTAACAGATTATTCTTTCTGTAACTATGAGATAGCTCTTTCTGAGCAAAGACCAACCATTCATCCAAGAAGCAGAGTTGATATTGCCCTGGTCTTCATAATAGTTGGTAGAATTTCTAATTAAGTATACTCATAAATTTTGCTAGTTGTGCCAAGTACAAGGCCTTAGAATCAAACTCAGTTGTGAAAAGTTTAGTAAATCCTTCATTGTCTTTCTAGGCACATGCATTGGTGCCAAATCCTGTGTGAATAGTTTCTTTTTCAAAGAAAAAGAACAACCCAAGAGAGAGTTACTATCTTTTTAAATTATTCTTATGACCTATAGTATCAGCTTAAATAAGACAAAATTCTGCGTTTATAGAGGAAAGAAATATAAAACTTGTGGGGATATATGGAAAGGGAGGAGAGTCATTATCTCTGCAGTTATTTAACTCATGATTTACCTGGTACTTAGCTCTTTCTGACAGATTCCAATGCAATTTCAACCCAGACCAAACTCTGGCCAACCTAGTGTTATTTTCAATCCTTACAACACCAATAAAACCAGTTTAATTCTTCCTCTAAGCTTCTAGACAGTCTGGTCTGGGATCACCAGATTCATATCAGGCTTAATGTAAAGTGGACTCTCTCTTTTAGGAGAGACCCAAACTAGTTTATTTATTTATTTATTTATTTTTATTTTTTCAGATTTCAGCATCAGTCCAAGTATCAAGGCTAATAGATGTGGTTTCTCTTCATTGAAACCTGATTTGACCTATTAAAAAAAAAACTGGTAATTTTACTTCTGTGCAGACAATAGATATCCTCACTGTAGGAAAGAATAACAACAACAGCAATAACAAAACTATTTGAGTGAAAATTGAACAATTAGAAATGTTGAACCAAAATAGAACAGATAATAAATCATAAATTGAGTAGAATGATATCAGATTGTGTTCATAATAGGCTGATCATAAAATGATGTCTAAAGAGCTATGTATTAAGGTAGATTAATTCAATCTTGCATTTACACAGTTTACATTACACACATTAAAAGTGGTGTCAACATATGACTCTGTAATCTTGTATAAAAATTTTATTAAATTATAATAAATTTAAGATTATATACAATTTAAAATTATACATATATGGATTAGATTTAAAAATTGATCTTGAATTATGAAAAGATTAGAAAGTGATAAATTGTGTACTTAAAGAATAGGTCCTATAAATTTATCACCTGGTTGTAAGTTTGGTATATTTTTTTCCAGTCTTCTTTTCCATTCTAAACACATGTTGTTTTTGTTAACGTAGTTGTAATTATACATCATGTAAAAATTTGTATTATTTTCTCATTTAATACTATATTATGCTCTTCTTTCTAAGTCTTTAAGAACATCATTTCCATTGGCTACACAATATTTTACTCAGTGAATGGCATCATAGGATACCAAATAATTCCTCTACCAGTTGCTTCCAATTTTTCACTATATAAGCCATACTCTGATGATCATCATTATGCATAAAATATATTATGTTTAGTACCATTTCTAAAGCATCCCAGAGGTGAACATACTCAGTCATAGTAATATCATTTTTAAGAATCCTAATATTTATTTTCAAATTATTTCCTAAAGTGTTTTACTATATTTACTTCCACTAAAAATATGTAAAGATGACTGTTTCCACACACTTTTGCTAGCATTGAGCATTCTCATTATTTTAAATAATTGCTAATTTGCTAAAAGAAGAATCATAATCCATTGTCTTAATGTACATACTTTATATTACTCATGAGCTTACATGTTTTCCATAGATTTGTTGACAGACTCCTTATAAATTGCCATCATGTTCAAATTTTCTGAAAGGCCCTAGAGGATATCTTATATATGCTTACCTTTATAAGTTGCTTTTCCTCATCTGTGACTAAGAATTGGACTTAACAAATATTTATATTTATTGAATTTGTTAATGCTGATTTGCTCTGAGGCAGGCCGACTTTAAAAAGCAGAATAGTTTATTTTTTGTATCCAAAAGCACTGGTACTAAACATGCATTTGAAAGCCGCTTGAGAAATTAGAGCTGAAAATTTAAGTAGAGAAAGACTGTCTAGATATGAAAGAGGTCCTTTGGAATAGTTTAGTCTTTATGATTGCCTCCACAAAAGGAGTCTGGGGAATGCATGTATGTGAGTGACTAGAAAGGGAAGGAAATTTAAAAAAAGAGTGAATAATCTAATTGTAATTTTAACCACTACCAAGAGTAAATCAGTGGTTTAGATAAAGCCTAAACTTTTTATTTTACCTGTTATTTCACAGGTCTCGGGAATCTTTTGATGTGTGTTATTGTCTTTATGTTATTCAAATTCATCCCCGGTATTTTTTCACCTTCCACAATCACTGCCATATGCTGTTTAGTTTAGACTCTTTCTGTATGAGTCACCTAGGTGTCAATGATAAGTACTAGAGAAATAGAGAGATAGAAAACAGCAGGATGAGGGATGGTTAAGACTCTTAATTGATTGTTTGACAAGTATTCTAGACATATGACAGCTAATAATTAAGATTACTTAATTAGTTTCTTAATATTGGAATGAAGAATAGTAGCAAAATTGAATAGTACTAATGAAAGACTATTACTATAGTCAAAATAGTCTTTCCTCCAGGTAAAAGACTTTCAAATTCAATAAGTGTACCACTTTTTTGTATAAGAGAAATAAGAGTTGAATTGCCACAGTGGTTAAGTTCCTGTGTAATTCTTATAGTTAAAAGTATTATTTAATGCTAGAAAGGAACTTAAGAGATTAAAGGTAGAATTTCTCACATAAAGGAACAATTGTATTGTGAGGGAAACATGGTATTTCAGGTATCTTGCTGTGGATATTCAGTAATTAGATGTAAGGGGTTAACATCTAGCATATGAGGTAAAACAAGAAAAATACTAAATATAAACAAATATGGAAAGCACACTGTTATATTTCATTTCTCTTTTCTGAAATTCTGAACAGGTTTCATTAGAACAATCCCCACTCCAAATTTACTCATTATCTCTTAAATCTAACATAATATAAGCACTTTGAGAATCTATTAAATTAGACTATATACATCTTGTGTAGCTGGGTCTACGATTCATTTATCTTTGAATCTCCAGATTCTATTACTTATATATGTTTAGCAAATATCTGTACAGTGGAATGTTAAATAGCTATCGGAATGAACTAGCAATTCCAAGCAATTTCCCAGTATCTTTTCTTTCTTTCTTTCTTTCTTTCTTTCTTTCTTTCTTTCTTTCTTTCTTTCTTTCTTTCTTTCTTTCTTTCTTTCTTTCTTTCTTTCT
>NW_011888965.1:3237589-3278961 GCF_000151845.1 Pteropus vampyrus | reverse complement strand
TCTTTCTTTCTTTCTTTCTTTCTTTCTTTCTTTCTTTCTTTCTTTCTTTCTTTCTTTCTTTCTTTCTTTCTTTCTTTCTTTCTTTCTCTTTTTTTCTGTTACCTAATTGTGACTGTGTGTGCGGTTTCACTCTTCAAAGCCAAACTGCTGGGGCTTCCCTCACTATTAAAAATCAGCAACTGCCAAACCCAAGTTTCGAAGATTGCAAAATAGAATTCTCAGGGGTGCTTTGTCCCAGAGCATGTGGAATTTAAAAGCAGATGGAGTCCAGGAGAAAGACAGCTTGATAATAATGATTTGAATAATTAAATGGAAATCAAACGAGGTACCATTGAAGGGTGGAGCAAGCTGAGAAGCTGTCAGAGGGTCACAAAGGAGAGGAAAGAAGAATTTCAGAAAGTTTCCGTGAACCAGACTAGTCTTCCTTAAGCAATAATTATGCCATAGGCAAAGCCATAATGCTCAAAGAACCCTGAAGCCCAAGGACAATAGACATGTGTACTACCCTGATTAGTTATGGCAGGAGACACAGATGGCTGGTCAATCCATTAGGTAGCCAGGAAAGGGAGCCACCAGGGAATATGTGGCAGCTTCATGTAGCCAGACCAAAACAGGTGGAAAATAGCTTGAACTAGGCTTTTGTGTTTGTTTCCGACCTTATTTAAAATAACAGTAATAGAATGCCTATTAGGCTCTAGTTTCACTTTTTTTTTTCCTTTTGGCCAAGCATTTGTGACTGGCAGGGTGATATAAGGATATTCAGTGTCAATTCTTTCTCGATATTTTTATCTTGTCCATTTCTTTTGACCCTCACGACCATGCACTTTCTCTAAAAAATGCAATTGGAAATGTTTGATGGTGACCCAGTTGGTTCCTCCATTAGGTTCACTGACTAACCTCAACCTCAAAACTCATCTGATTTGCCTCCATGCTGAGCAGCACAGCAGCCTGGCTCTGTAAATGTGTGAAACTCAATGGCATCCATGCCAAATGCATATGTAATGGCAGGTAAATTGTGAAGGTGAACACGCCTGTTGTAATGTGTTTGCTTGTTGTTTGAAATATATAAAAAAGGCTTTAGAGAATATTATCCATTAAAGGAAGATAGCAGAGAGGCCAATGCATAAGTATTTAACCTATGCTTTGCTCCAGGCATTCTCTGATTTGTGGTTAATTTGATTTTTGTGGCTTGATCAATTTTGTATTTCAGCGAAAACATTTTTAGATGCTGTAAAATAAAATAGAAGTTTATTTTTGTTGTAAAACTGCATGGTACCAGATTTTTGATCTGGACATGCCTCTTATATCAGGTACTTGTTGCACAATATTTACCTAGTTCAAAACAATGTGGTATAAGCTTTGCCCTCCTCATAATAGAAGAAAAGTCAAAGTGAGTTAGAAAAAGATGCTTTAAGTAATAGGTGACCAGACTTAATTTTGGACTGGAAACTCAGTGGGGCTATTATAAAATCATTGTTCTTCCTAGATATTAAGAGGCAACATGGGAGAAAGGAAGAAAAGGCTGGACTTGCAATTACCAGGATTTCACCTTGCTCTTGCATAAGGGTAAAGTAGGCTTTATTCTTAGGCGTTGTGGGGGATATGTTGGGTTAAACAAAGCTGAAGAATTGTCTGTTGAGTCTTGTCAGAGTTGATCATATGCTTAAATACATTGTGAAACTTCCGAGGTGTATATATGCAATATTTGCTAAACTTAATTTGACTTCATAGAATCCCCTTGCACTTTTTGTTACAGAACACCTCATGAGATAGTGAGCTGAGACAGAAATGGTCTTTCAGAACTGTAAGGTGGAACCATTCCCTTTGTGATTTTGAAACAAAAACTAACTACTGGAATAGCAGTTGAAAGCCAGGTAAGGCACTCGTGTAGATAAGGGGATTTTTGACCATAATAAATTTCTAACTCAACATTTCCTAATGTGTGTGGTGCAAATTTTTTGTTCTAAGTGACATTATGAAATATTGGGTGGAAATATGATTTTGTGGCCAAATAAGTTTAGGCAAAGCCTGATTCAACAAAATTAAGCAGATTTCTTTTAAAAGGCACCTGTTAGAATGTTTTTAAAAGCAGACACTTCTTGGAGTTGACAAATATTTCACAAAATTTTTTCACAAAAATTTCCCTCAAAGACCAAGTAAGAATAAGTGTCCTTGTAGAGTTTTGAGCTGAGAAACACAGAGACTGGGCATCGCTGGTATCTGTACCATTTAAGTGTTCCATAAGAAGTGGCTTCCAGATCTGACTCTATACTCATGGAAGTTATGCAAAAAAAAAAAAACAAAAACAAAAACAAAAAACAAAAACGAAAAAACCCAAAACTGATTCCTGTGCCCCATTTAAGATCTCTAAATCAGAATCTTATACTTGATTTACACATAAAAAAGGTTTAATAATGAGAGCTAAGAATTATTGAAGACTTACTATGCACTATATGCCAAGCACTAGAGTTCTTAACATGATTTCCAATGGGATTTTATGCATTCTGTCCAGCACTGGTGTAAGGATGCATGCATGAGAAGTTCTGGCAACTCTTGCTTCTGACATGTTCAGTAGTTAGTCTTACTGAGATTCAGTAATTCAATTGTTCTTTTGATTGCTGTGTTTTATCATAATATCCTTCCAATAAATTCTCTTTAGGCTTATACTAGGTCAAGTTGATTTCTGTTTCTTGCAACCAAAATAACCCTAAATAATACAGTTTTGTGAGTTTCCTGGAAGGAGATTATAGCATGCAGTGCTTCACAAACTTATTTGACCACTGAATGCTTTTTTTTCAAGGAGCTTCTTGTTAACACCAGTATTCTGCCACACGTACTCTGGGGAAGCTCTTGTTTAAGATTATTGTGTTAATAGTGCTATGAATTTGCTACAGGCTATGCAGTGAACGTTGGATTTTAAGCCCAGTTTCTGGGGGTCATATTAATTGCTTTATTATATGTTCTTAGAATTAGAGACACTCAGAGGTGATATACATAATTAGATGAAAATAAATAAAACCTTTACATTCAGTTTTAGGATCTCTCTGGGCAACAAAATTCTGGGGATCTCCCTCAGTGGTGCAGTGCTATTTGCACATCATAGGCCTTTTCCACTCACCTACAGGTTTTACATAGAAGACATCACACTTTGCAATGTACCCAGAGGCCAGACCCAGATGGATTAATCCATGGTTGGTCATTCTATGTCTGTACGTAAAGAAAAAAAAAAATGCTATTAACTGAATTGACAAAAAGTAATAAATCAGCCCTTCTAAATGCCTAAAAAATGGGAAATGCAGAAAAGTAGGAGAATAAAATGTAGTGGAATAGCAGCAGATTCGGTTGAAATTCAAATTCTGCAAATTATTAGTTCTGTTGCTTTGAACAAGGTCCTTTACTTTACTAAGCCTTTTTCCTGTTTTATAAAATTGAGATAATTCCACCTATATTTTTTGGTTAGGACTGAATAAAATAATAGTCAGTATAATAGTCGTTAGTGTTTCTTAATATATCCCTACATGCCAAGCATTGTGCTAAGCCTTTTAAACGTGCTGCTTTGTTTAATTTTTTAAATAATCTTGTGAGGAGATTATTACTCATTTTTTTTTATTTTATAGATAAGGAAATTTCAGCTCAAAAATATGAAGAGCATTGCCTAAGGTTGCTCAGTAAACAGGTGAGTAAAGACACAAACCTAGACAGTTGAACATCAATGCCTACATATTGTAAGCACTTAGTATTTAACTATTGCCTCCAGGAAGCTCTGTCCTTCCCTTTGACTAGTCAGTAATAGAGAAACATGTTGTCATGACAGTATATTTAAATTATTAAGGAAAAAATATGGATGACGCTGGTGAGTTCTGGCTTTTATTTTTGGTCAAGTTAGGAATCTTTGAAAGGATGATTTCAGTGGACGGGAAAGAGGAATAAATCACCAAAAGAATCACAGTAAAACAAGGAAAATTAAGTGCAGCACCTGCATCACAGAAACAGAGCTGAAGGAGTGATAAAATTTGGGTGATAAATTATTTACTGAAAAATAATGCCATTTGAGGTTAGGGATTTAATTACAGTAGAAATATAGATTGGTGAAAAAGAATAGGCTATGACAACCAGGAATAAAATGTTAAAAATCTGAGTAGGAAGGATGAGCAAACTGATTTGTTTGGATGGAGGACAAGATTTAGATTCAAAGGTATAAGAACAATAATAGCGAGATTGAAAAATGGCCCAGGGATAAAGTTCTCCTCCCACACCTTTTTTAAACAGAAGCTAACATTTATTGAATGGTTACTCTGTGTGAGACACTACCCTAGTCATTCTACTTGCATGAAATCATCTAATGTTCATACTAACCTTGTGAATTTGGTACAATTATGAGATCTATTGTATTGTTGAGGAAAATGAGAAACATAAAAGTTCAATAATTTATACAAGGTTACTAGGAAGTGGAAGACCAAGCATTCAAACCCAGAAAATTGAGCTTCAGACTGTAATTTTTACCAGTATGTTACACCACTTTTTAGCCTGAATTGGCTTTATGAGGTTATCCCCTTTCTCATAAACCTAAAGTAGTTTCTTATTACTTTGTTAGCAAATTTACATTCCTCTGTCTGATCTTTAGAGACCTCTATCAACCTGTAATTCTTTTTTTTTATCTTTTTTTAAATTTATTTATTTAAGTTAGTTTCAAGTATACAGTACATTGGTTAGACATCTATATAGTTCATAAAACGATCCGCTCACTTGTTCCCTCTCTCCCCTGGCCCTCCACCCAGCCATCATATTAATGTTAACTTCATTCTCTCTGCCATGCTCCACATCCCCGTGACCAACTATCAACTACTAATTTATACTTTTTTAACCCTTCACCCTATTCTTCCAGGCCCCAAACCCCTCTCCCCTCCTTCCGTCACCAAATTGTCCACTACATTTGTGAGTCTGTTTTTGATTAGTTTGTTCTTTTTGTTCCTTAGATTCTGCATATAAGTGAAATCATATGGTATTTATCTTTCTCTGTCTGACTTATTTCACTCAGCATAATAACCTCTAGGTCCATCCATGTCATTGCAAATGGTAGGATTTCAATTTTTTTTTAATGGCTGAGTAATATTCCATTATATATATATATATATATGAACCATAATTTCTTTATCCAATCATCTGTTGATAGACATTTAGGTTGCTTCCATATATTGGCTATTGTAAATTTTGCTGCCATGAATATTGGGGAGCATAGATCTTTATGAATTTTTATTTTGGTTTTCTTTAGATAAATACCCAGGAGTGCAATTGCTGGGTCAAAAAATACATCCATTTTTATTTTTTTGAGAAACCTCCAGACTGTTTTCCATAGCAGCTATATCAATTTGTAATCCCACTAAAAATGTATGAGGGTTCTCATTTCTCCACATCCTCACCAACACTTGTTATTTTTTGATTTATTGATGATAGCCACTCTGACAGGTGTGAAATGTTATCTCATTGTGGTTTTAATTTGCATTTCTCTGATGGTTAGTGACCTTGAGCATTTTTTCATATGTCTATTAGCCATCTGTATTTCCTATTTAGAGAAGTATTTATTCAGGTATTCTGCCCTTTTTTTAAATTGGATTGTTTGTTTGTTTGTTTGTTTGTTTGCTTTTGAATTGTAAAAGTTCTTTATATATTTTGGATGTTAACCCGTTATCAGATGTATCATTAGCAAATATCTTCTCCCAAACAGTCAGTTGTCTTTTTATTTTGTCGATGGTTTCCTTTGCTGTACAAAAACATTTTAGTTTGGTGTAGTCTCATTTGTTTATTTTTCTTTTGTTTCCCTTGCCCAAGGAGATATATCTGAAAAGAAATTCCTGTTAGTAATATCAGAGAGTTTACTGTCTATGTTTTCTTCTAGAAGTTTTATGGTTTGGGGTCTTATATTTAAGTCTTTAATCCATTTTTAGTGTTAAGAAGTTGATCCAGCTTTTTTTTTTAATGTATCTGTCCCATTTTCCCAACACCATTTATTGAAGACTGTCTTTACTCCCTGGTATATTCTTACCTCCTTCGTCATATGTTAAGTGCGCGTATAGGCATAGATTTAATTCTGGGCTCTATAACTTGTTCCATTGATCAATGTATCTGTTTTTATGCCAATACCATGCTGTTTTGATTACTGTAGCCTTGTAGTATAGTTTGATATCAGGTAGTGTGATACCTCCACCTTTTTTCTTCTTTCTCAAGATTTCTGTGGCTATTTGTTTTTTGTTTTTTGTTTTTTTTTTTTTATGGCTCTATATAAATTTTAGGATTATATGTTTTAGCTCTCTGAAAAATGCATTGATATTTTGATAGGGATTGCATTGAATCTATAGATTGCTTTGGGTAGTATGACCATTTTAACGACATTGATTCTTCCTACCCATGGACACAGTATATGCTTTCATTTATTTGTATCTTCTTCAATTTCTTTTTTCAATGACTTATAATTTTCTGAGAACAGGTCTTTTACCTTTTTGGTTAATTTGATTCCCAGATATTTTATAATTTTTGACACAATTGTAAATGGAATTGTTTTCTTAATTTCTCTTTCTGAAAGTTTATCATTAGTGCATAAAAATGCCACTGACTTCTGAATATTAATTTTGTAACCTGCTACTTTATTGAATTCATTGATCAGTTTTAACATTTTTTTTTCGGTGAAATCTTTAGGATTGTCTATATATAGTATCATGTCATCAGCAAATAAAGAAGAGTTTTGATTCTTACTTTCCAATTTGGGTGCCTTTTATTCCTCTTTCTTCTCTTATTGTTGTGGCTAAGAATTCAAACACAATGTAGAAGAGGAGTGGTGAAAGTAGGCATCCTTGTCTTCTTCCTAATCTTAAGGAAAATGCTTTTAGTCTTTCCCATTGAGTATGATGTTAGCTGTAGGTTTGTCATATCTGGCCTTTATTAGGTTGAGTTATGTTCCCCTTATTCCCACTTTGCTGAGAATTTTTATCATAAAAGGTTGCTAGATTTTGTTGAATGCTTTTTCTGCATCTATTGATATGATCATATGTTTTTTACCTTTCTATTTATTAATGTGGTGTATCAAATTCATTGATTTGCGGGTATTGTACCAACCTTGCATCCCAGGAATAAATCCAACTCTATTAAGGTGTATAATATTTTTAATGTCAGCTGAATTCTGTTTGCTAATATTTTATTGAGGATTTTTGCATTATAGTTCATAAGAGATATTGGCTTATGGTTTTCTTTTTTTGTAATGTTTTTGGCTAGTTTTGAAATCAAGATAATGGTGACTTCATAAAAGGAAGTAGGGAGCCTTCCCTCTTCTTGAATGTTTTGGAATAGTTTGAGAATAGGTGATAATTCTTCTTTTAATCTTTGGTAAAATTCTCTTATGAAGCCATCTGGTCCAGGACTTTTGTTTTTGGGGGGAGGTTTTGATTACTGATTCTATTTCATTGGCGATAATTGTTTGGTTCAGATTTTTTGTTTATTCTTGACTCAGTCTTGGGAGATTATATGTTTCCAGGAATGTGTCCATTTTTTCCAGATTGCCCAATTTGTTGGCATATAATTACTTGTAGTATTTTCTTATGATCCATTGTATTTCTGTGGAGTCCGTGGTTATTTCTCCTCTTTCATTTCTGATTTTATTTATTTGAGTCTGCTCTCTCTTTCGTTTGATGAGTCTTGCTAAGGGTCTGTCAATTTTATTTATCCTTTCAAAAAACCAGCTCTTAGTTTCATTAATCTTTTATGTTGTTTTTCTAGACTCTATTTCATTTATTTCCACTCTGATCTTTATTATTTCCTTCCTTCTATTGACTTTGGACTTTGTTTGCTGTTCTATTTTTTTTTTTTTTTTTTAGTTCTTTTAAGTGTTAGGCTAGATTGTTTATTTCAGCTTTTTCTTGCTTCTTGAGGTCAGCTTGTATTGCTTTGAATTTCCTTCTCAGGACTGCTTTTGCTGTGTCCCATAAATTTTCAGTCATCACGTTTTCATTTTCTTTTGTCTCTAGGTATCTTTTGATTTCTTCCTTGATCTCATTAATAACCTATTCATTGTTTATTAGCATGTTATTCAGCTCCCATGTGTTTGTGTATTTTCCAGTTTTTTTCTTATAGTTGATATCTAGTTTCATACCATTTTTATCAGAGAAAACGGTTGATAGGATTTCAATCTTTTTAAATATATTGAGATTTGATTTATGTCCTTAATGTGATCTATCCTTGAAAATATTCCATGCACACTTCAGAAGAATGTATATTTTGCTGTTTTGGGGTAACTTGCTCTGAAAATATCTATTAAATCCATCTGTTCTAGTGTGTCTTTTAGGCCCATTGTTTCCTTGTTGATTCTCTGCCTGGAAGATCTATCTATTGATGTCAATAGGATGTTAAAGTCTCCTACTATGAGTGTATTACTATTGATCTCTCCTTTTATGTCAGTCAATAATTGTAGGTGCTCCTATGTTGAGTGCGTATATGTTTTCTAGGATTATGTCCTCTTGATTTATCAATCCCTTTATCATTATGTAATGCTCTTCTTGTCCTTTATATAGCCTTTGTTTTAAAGTCTATTTTATCTGATATAAATATTGCTATCTCAATTTTTTTTCATTTCCATTTGCGTGAGATATCTTTTTCCATCCCTTTACTTTCAGTCTGTGTGTGTGTATCATTTAATCTGAAGTGGGTCTCTTGTAGACAACATAAGCATGGGTCTTGTTTTCTTATCCATTCGGTTATCCTATGTCTTTTGATTGGAGCATTTAATCTCTTTACATTTAAAGTCATTACTGACAGATACATTGTTACTATCAGTTTATTATTCATATTTGTTATTTCTATTTTTTTTTTACCCCTTCTATTTTTACAGAAGACTCTTTAACACTTCTTGTAATGCTGGCTTGTTGGTGATGAATTCTTTAAGCTTTTTTCTGTCTGGGAAGCTCTTTATCTCACCTTTCATTTTAATCGAAAGCCTTGCTGGATAGAGTATTCGTGGTTGTAGATTCTTGTTTTTTATAACTTTGAAAATTTCTTGCCATTCTCTTCTGGCCTACAAAGTTTCCATTGAAAAGTCAGGAGATATTCTTATGGGGGTACCCTTGTAAGTAACTGACTGCCTTTCTCTTGCTGCTCTTAAGATTCTCTCTTTGTCTTTAATCTTTGGCATTTTAATGATGATGTTTCTTGGTGTGGGTCTGTTTGAATTCTTCTTGTTTGGGACTCTTTGTGCTTCCTGAATTTGTATGTCTAATTCCTTTGCCAGGTTAGGGAAGTTTTCTGTCATTATTTCTTCATATAGATTCTCTATCTCTTGCTCTCTCTCTTCCTCTTCAGGTACTCCTATGATCTGGATATTTTTATGCCTCATGCTGTACCAGAAGTCTCTTAAACTATCCTGATCGTTTGATTTTTTTTCTTCTTTTTATTGTTCTGATTGGGTGTATTCTGCTACATTATCTTCCAATTTGCTGATTAGATCTTCTTCATCCAATCTACTGTTGAATCCTTCTAGTGTATTCTTATTTTAGTTATTGTATTCCTCACTTATGTCTGTTTCTTTTTCATGGTTTCTATGTCCTTTTTTATGCTTAGTATCTCTCTGTTGAGGTTCTCAGTGTTCTCATCAATTCTTTCATAAATTCGTTGAGCATCCTTATCACCATTATTTTGTACTCCGTCTCTGGTAGGTTGCTTGCCTCCATTTCATTTAGCTTATTTTCTGGAGTTTTCTTCTATTGTTTCATTTGTGGCATTCCCCCCCCCCTCATTTTATTAGGCTCTCTGTGTTTGTTTCTATGTGTCAGGAATATATGTTTCGTCTCTTAGCCTTAGCCAGATGGCCTAATGTGGAATGTGTCCTGTGTGGCCCAGTGGCACATTCTCCCTGATCTCTTATGTTGGGGGCTCTGGAAGTGATCTTTGTGTGGGTTGTTTGTGATCTTCTGTTATCGCCAAGACTTTATTGATGTTAGCACATCAGTGGATGGGATTAACGCTCCGGCTGACTAATTGTGGAAATCGGCTGTACCTACAGGGTAAGAGTTGTTGTGTTGGGGCTGACTCTACTGAATGGGATTTGCCCTAGCAGGCTTGCATACTTGTAACCACCCTTTGTGTGTATCACTAATGGAACTAGTCAGGAGTTGCTCCATTGTATTCTGGTGCTAGCCTCCATATACACTGATTTTGTGGCCCTTTGGGAAGGACTCCCCCACAGACCAAGGTCAGCTGCTGCTTTTGACTGCTCAGAGCTACCTGGTGAGAACTACAAAGTGATCCGCAGATGGTTGTTGCCTATGCTGGATCTATAGGTAAGTGGAAGTGTTAAGGGTGGAAAATTTTCAAGTGAGCCAACTAGCTAAGTCAGCTACAGGGAAGAAATATCTTTAGACACCAGAAGTTGTCCTACTTGCTTGGGTGTGGTTTAGGAGATGTATTGTATAAGATATGAAGATGGCCAATGTCTGCTTCTGTAATCCACTTACTTATTAACCAGGGTGTGGTACTAGGTGATGTATTGTGCTAATGGCCAACATCTGCTTCTGTAATCTGCTTGCTTGTTCTAGGCTTTATAACTGCCTCACTCTCAAACCCCGGGCTGATCTCCTCTAACCCTGTGTGGTAGAGAGTCAGTAGCTGGCCGGCTAATAAAGGCTCATAATTAATTGCAATTGGCTCCGTGGGGCTTAGAATCATTCGCACCATAACAGAAGAGAAAACGCTGTATGCAGTGGTCAGTTATCCCCTGTCCCTGACCTATGACAGTTTAGCAGAAGGGCCAGTGCTCTTCAAGGCTCGACACTGCCTGTCATTTGCCTGTGAAACTGGATGAGCCTCTGGGTGACATGCATGTTGGGTGGTACAGGGACCTTGGGAGCCTCCTGGGTCTATTGCGTAAATTTCCCTCTGCTGCCGCAGTGTCCATTTACATGCCAACACTGTCTCTGTGTCTCCCTGTACAAGTTTCCACTCGTAGCAAGGTCAGCTGCAGCCCGCTCTGGGCTTAAATTCACTACCTCAGGACAGGGGCAGCTGCCTATCAATGTGCAGTGGGCACTTTGTGTATTGGTTGGGGCAGGAGCTCAGGGAGTCAAAGGCCGTTGGGCCAGTATAGACCCCTGCAATCCCCTCAAGAGATATCACAGCTCGTACAGGCAGCAGTGGTCTGTTCACAACTGTTTTTCTCTAAATGTGCCCACTGCACTAGCCACAGTCTGTTGCCTCTGCTGATTTTACAGCCCCAGAGCCAAGCAAGCCACAGAGGCTGCTTGTCAATGAGCTTCAGAACTTTGTGGCTTGGGTAAAGCGAGATCTCAGGGAGACAAGGTTCGCTCTGGCCAATATAGTCTCAGTTTTGCTGCAACTTCTATAGTCATAGATCACAGTGAGACTAATTGCAGTTTGAGGTGGTCCAACAGATCTCTGCACTCCCCAGACACAATATTGCCAGCCTTACAGGTAGCAAAGGTCTGCTTGCCACTGATTTCAGTGTGGTGCCCACCCTGTGCTAGCCAAAACTTGTTGCCTATGTGGATTGGGAGTTCAGGGAAGGGGAGGGGCTGGGCTGTGTCAGTTCACTGAAAATGAGCTTCCTGGGACAATTTGTGGGTAGCATAGGATGGGGGCTCAGAGAGACAATGGCAGTCAGATCAATACAGCCTTAGTCTTGCTGTAACTTTAGTATCTGTTCCTGAGTTCCCACATAAGTCCCAAATCACAGAAAGACCAGCTGCTGTCTGGAACTGACCCATAGGTCCCTGCTATCCACCCAAGTTTGTATTAGCAGCAGTGATCTGCCCGATCCTATCTCAGAAACATGGCTCACAGTGCTGGTTGCCTGATGGGAATGGAAATGTGGCTCGCATCCCTGGCCACCTGCTAGGAATGCTTGGCCCTGAATCTGAGCAGGGCTCGGCATCCATCCAGAAACAAATGGCCCGGCCAATCTGCAGATTGGGCAGGGCGGGCTGATCCCCTATGACCAGTGCTTCCTAATGGCTCTGTGGGAGGGGTCTGCACAGTCAAGCTGGCTTGGTCTGTAGATTACCCCGTAGAGGGGCCAGACTAAGGCACCATGGTGGCTGTCCTTCCAGCCCTTGTTCTGGAGCCAGGTAATGCAGACTTTCTCATAATTAATCCCATGCAAGCCTCTGACCCACCGCTGGTGACCCGGGTGAATGTCCACAGATCAGAAAGCCTGCGCATGGGTCCTTCAAAGAAACATCTAGGGATTCAGTCTCCTTCCATCTCACCCAAATGGCTGAAATCCCCTCTAGTTTCTACAGTCAGAGTTATTGGTATCTCCTCTTTCCTGGGCTGGGACCCTGGGCTGGGGAGCCCCTAGATGAGACCAGGACCCTCCTCTCTTTCAAGAGAGCCTCTGCAGCCTCGCTGTCCCTCCCAGTGATCCTCTACCACCCGTGGTACGGGTCTAGCCTGATTCACTATTTTGGCCCTCCTACTGGCCTCGATGTGGCTCCCTTATATTATCACATGTAGGTCTTATTGTTACCGAAAAGTGGGGATCCTCTCCTGGCACGTTGTCCAGGTTCTTGATGCCTCAGACAAAGAATTGAGCAAGACAGCAAAATACAGTAGAAAAGAAGTTTTATTAGAAAGAAAAGTACGCTTCCAGACGTGGAAGTGAGCCTGAGCAAGAGAAGCGTGGCGCAAAATGCCTGGTAACAAAGACTTCAGGGATTTTATCCCTTTTTGCTATGGGTGGTTAATTAGAGTGGGCTTCCTTGATTGATAACTAGGATTGACAGGAGTCAGTGATTCATCATTTTGCTTTCTGCACATGCGTGTTCCCAGAATTCAGTCTGTTATAATGATATTAATGAACTTCCGGGCATATACATCATATTATAATGATGGCATAATGAGGCTCAGGTGAGTTGAAAGTCTTTGGAGTCTTCGTTGAGCTGGTGCGAATGACTGGCTTAAACTGGTACCTAATTCTCTGCCTATTGGTTTCTTTGTGTGAGTTAAAAAATGTCTTCTGGCTTGCTTAATTGTGGGCGGATTAGGTTGGACCCCTTCTAGGATAGGATGACCTTAGTGTCTTTGCAAGCAGACCCAAAACTCCCTAACTAACTTTCCTGCCTAACTCTTTTCTAAGAGCCATGAACCTCCTTATTATTGGTATAGATGTTGAGGGATGGGAAGTCTCTTCTTCTGTATCTGCTTCCTGCTGAGAATGGCCATAGTCCCTGCCTACAGAGGTTTCATAGAGCTTTTTCCCTTTCTGCCTCAATCATGGTGGGGTCTTGGGTTTCCTGCTAAAGTGCCACCTCAGTATCTAGACAAGGAAAAGAAGATACAAACTTATTATTTAAATCATACATCTATTAATTTCTGTTATTGATTTGCCTATTAATTGAGTAAAGGGAAACAGGCTTAGTTAATATATTTCTTAAAGAGTTAAAAAAACAAATCTTTAGCCTAAAG
Source organism: Pteropus vampyrus (assembly GCF_000151845.1). Lineage (NCBI taxonomy): Eukaryota > Metazoa > Chordata > Mammalia > Chiroptera > Pteropodidae > Pteropus > Pteropus vampyrus. Next base: position 3,265,503 of record NW_011888965.1, on the reverse strand, counting down.
TCCCCTCCTCTCTCAGACTCTAAGAGCCCAGCCTCGCTTAACACCATTTCTGTTTAGCAATGGGCTGATGACTCTTATCAATAGCCAGAGGATCTGAGTCATCATTTTTGGGCAATTATCAAGATTTGAGGGAGAGGGCCTTTTATCCCAAGAAAGAAAGAAAGAAAACTTAACTAGGTTTACTAAAAAGATTAACTCTGCAAGAGATGTCCCATTTCATTTCCTGCTAAAAGATTAAGAATTTTACAAGTGATGTCCGTCTCACTATGATCAGCTGTACTTCAGGTAATTTTCCTTGGTGATTATTTTATAATTTGGTTATAATTTCAATGTGGACCTGGGAGGAGATGAACCCTGCTTTTATCTAGTCCACCATCTTCCCCTATATCCTCAACTTGTAATTCTTGATCACCAACATATTTTTCATCATTCTCCCCAAGTGGACCTTCCTCTATTATAGGTAGATTAATGTTTCCCTACTTGGAATGCCCTCTTTCTGATCTATTGTCTCTGAATTCCTTTAAAAATTTAGCTATTGCCTCCAAGAAGCCCTCTCTGATTGTTCCATTAAATATCAGTTCTAAATTACTCTTTTTCCTCACAAAATGTATTAGCTCAATGGATATTGAGTGGATGTTGATTTTTGTTTTTGTTTTACCCTTTTTTAATCTTATTTGATAAACAATATTGAATCTATGTGTTTTTGAGCATGTATCTTTGATGTTACCATTGTAATTGTTTTGGGGCACCATGAATCATGCCCACATAAGACTGTGAACTTAATGGATAAATGTGTTCATTCTGACTACTCCACTCACCAGCTCCTCCTCCATCTCTCTCCCTCCCCTGGGGCCTCCTTATTCCCTGAGACACAACAAACTGAAATTAGGCCAATTATCACCCCAACAGTGGCCTCTAAGTGTTCAAATAAAAGGAAAAGTTCCTTGTCTACTCCTGGTGAAGATGATGTAAAGATTGTTGAAATGACAACACAAAATTTAGACTATAATATAAACTTAATTGATAAAGCAGCTGCAAGGTTTGAGAGAATTAACTCCAATTTAAAATACTATCAAACAGCACCACATACTATAGATAAATTGTTCATAAAATGAAGAGCCAATTCATATGGCCAACTTCATTGTCTTATTTTAAGTAGTTACCATAACCACCCCAGCTTTCAGCAACTACCACCGTTATCAGTGAGCAGCCATCAACATTGAGGTAAGACCCTCCACCAGCATAAAGATTGCAATTTACTGAAGGCTCAGATGATGGTTAGTGCTTTTTTAACAACATTTTTAAATTAAAATATATACATTTTTTAGACATAATGCTATTGCACACTTTTACACTTAATAGACTACAGTATAATGAAAACATGACTTTTACATGCAGTGGAAAACCAAAAAATTCATGTGATTTCCTTTATTGCCTTGGTCTGGAACAGAACCTGCACTATCTCCGGGGTATGCCTGTACCAGTATTGTAAAGACTGAGGCTCATTTTCTTATTCTTGAAAATCAGATTATTGGTTCAAGAAATAACAGAACTTAGCTTCAAAATAAGTGTAAATAAATAATGCTTTTTAAAAATAAAATTTTAATTATACAGGGCCCTGCAGAGATCATTTATTTTATAATTACTGAAAAGTCACAAGTATCTCACATAATACCCCTTCCTTCTGAATACAGAAATGCACTTGCATAAGTGCAGATATTTGTTTGGCGACCAGACAACGGAGAAAATTCCCCTTTGTGCTTAGTGGAATAGAGTCAGTTGATACTCCCTAATTCAGCCAAGATTCTCTCTGTTAATGGCAAAATATGCCTGTCCCTGTACTTAAACAAACACTGGATTATTTATTTTTCTTTTGGCAAATGCCAGAGTGGAAATGCCCGTAATACTTGTTATTTATCATGAATAACTATTGGGAGAGATCCTTTGGTAAAAGGAGAACTGTACAAGCCAAGATAATAAGAATAAATTTAAATGCTGTGGAATTCTTTGTGTGTGTGAACCCGTGTGTGTGTGTGTGTGTGTGTGTGTATGTGTGTGAATGTGTAGCCAAGTTTTCATGTGGTTTTTGTTTTCTCTGAATACCCTGTGTTTCTGTGTAATCTTTCTTTTGTAGAGCTCCATGCTTAGATTAAAGGAACTAACTTAAGTGACCCCAATGTTCACTCAGTGTCCAGATAGTGTATGGCTCTTTTTTGAATTTTTAAAGTTACATAATAAAGACCATCCATGGTTTCTGCTCTCAAAAATCTTGTCCTTAAATAGATATGCGATCTTGTCCTTAAATAGATATGCGATCATCTAACTATCTGAGTGAAGTAGTTGTGAATAAAATGAATACATAAACTAAAATACACAAGAGAAAGAGAAATGATTGAGATTTAATCAAAAGTACAAAGAAGGTGTTAAGACAGATTAAAACACATATAAGTCTTTGTTTCCAACTAGCTCGGTTGTTTAAAGTAAGGTATTAATGAGGAAAAAGTGTAATGTGATTAGAAATTAAGTAGTAGTCCAAAGAATTGAGTTCTAGTTTCAGTGCTGCAATTAACTAGCCATTTGACATAAGCAAAGCAATCACTCTTGCCGCCCTCACAAACAAAGGTATATATTTGTGAAAATGCAGTTCAAACTTAATTAATTATACATATATACATATATGTGTGTGTATATATATTTTAAAACACTTTATATAAGTATAATTGACATACGAAAGTTGTACATATTTAATGTATACAACTTGATGTGTTTGGAGATGCGTGTATACCTGTGAAACCATCACCATAATCAGTACCATAACATAGTCATCAGCTTCAAAAATTTGCTTCCACCCTTTTTATATTTTTACGAGAATACTTAACATAAGATCTACACTCTTTAGCAAAATTTAAGTATGCAATATAGTATTGTTAACTATAGGCACTATTCTGTAGAGTAGATCTCCAGGACTAATCTTGATTTAATGAAACTTTGTACCCTCTGACCAACACCATCTCGCTTCCCCCTATTCTCAGGCCCTGATAACCATCATTCTAGTCTCTGCTCCTATAAATTTGACTATTTTAGAGTCCTTACATAAGTGGGATCATGCAGTACTTGTTCTGTTACTGGCTTTTTTCACTTAGCATATTGCCCTCAACTTTCATCTATGTTGTCACAAATAGCAGAATTTTTCTTTTCTATGACTGAATAATATTTCATTATATGGAAATACAACATTTTATTTATTTATTCATCTACTGGTAGACATTTTTGTTGCTTCCATGTCTTGTTTATTGTGAATAATGTTGCAATAAACATGAAAGTGCAGATATCTCTTTGAAATTCTGATTTCAAGTTCTTTGTATATATACCCTGAAATGGGATTGCTAGATCATATAACAGTTCTATTTTTAATTTTTTGAGAACCCTCCATACTATTTTCCATAGTGACTGCACTAATTTACATTCCCACCAACAGTGAACATAGGAGGCAATCTATGGAATGAAAGAAAATATTTGTATATCATATACCTGATAAAGGGTTAATATCCAAAACACATAAAGAACTACTACAACTCAATAGTGAAAAATCAAATAATCCAAATAAAAATAAGCAAAAGACCTGAAAGACATTTCTCTAAAGGGGGGAAAAAAAAAGTGAGCAACAGGTATATGAAAAGGTGCTCAACATCACTAATCATCAAAGAAATGAAAATTTAAACTACAACAAGATATCACCTCACACTTGTTAGGATGGCTATTATCAAAAAAGTAGGACAAAAATGTTGGTAAGCATATGTAGAGAAGAGAACCCTTGTAACATTTTAACGCTAGCCAAAAAACATGAAAAAATATAGTTTTAGAAAAGAGATGTCGCAGAGCCAGAAAATTGAGGTGGATCAATATTTCTTTATTTATTTTTTAGAATACAAAATTTTTTGAGAAAATATTTTTTAAATGAAGAGTCATTTTCATCATTTTTATTTAGATATTTCATAAAGAGCAACCCTTTACTACCTGTGTGACTGGGGAAATTACTTAATATTTATAAAAATCAAGTTCTTTCTGTGTAAAAATGAAGATGAGAACTAAATGTAATTATAGGCATAAAGCATTTGAAACAATGTTTGATGTATAATAAGTGCTGAATAGATAAACTCTAGAGGAACTGGAGTATTAAAAATAATGCCATTAGAGTCAGACTACTCATGTTCAAACCCTAGATTTCCTAATTATTCATTGTGTGAACTTGAGCAACTTATTTTAACCTTGCTAAATCTAAATTTTCTCTTCTGCAAAATAGAGATCGCAGTACTTACTTTATAGGATTATTGTGAACATTAACTATAATGGAATGTGTGAAACAAGTCCTGATACATAAAGCTCAATAAATGTAATTCATTCATTCAACAAATGGTTATAGAGCATTTACCATATACCTGTCACTATTCTGTATTCTAGGATACAATGGTGAATCAAGATAGAAAACAATTCTTGCCTTCATAGGGATACTATTCTGATTGGGAAGATAGACAACATATAAGTAAAGAAATAATATTAAATATGAGTGCCATGCAGAAACTAAAGCAGAATAGGGAACTAGGAAGAGACTATAGGGGCAAGAAACATGCTATTTTATTTAGTTTGGAAAAGCATCTTCTCTAAGGATGTGGGAACTGATTAGAGACCTGGAAGATGCCAAAACAGACAGCCATGTATGGATCTGGAGGAAGAGTATTCCATACAGAGAGAGCAGCTAGAGTAACGTTCCTAAAAAGGCAAGAATAATCTCAGCGGAGAGATTCCGGTCAAGACGACAAAGTAGGAAATCACTGTGCTCTCCTCCTCCCAGACCACATCAAAATTACAACTAAACTCCGGAACAAATGTGCAGAGAAAGATGACTGTAGTCATACTCCCTCCCAACACCTTTAGCTAACTTCCAAGTGGAAGTGACTCAGAACTTCTCCTCTTTAGTAACCATGTGACCGGTACTCATGCACAGGCTTCCATTATCTGGAAGTGTGCCACTATTGTTTAACCTGTGTACAAAAGATGTTGCCGTCCTGTTTGGTTGGCTGTGCCCTTGCTGGAATAAAGAGCTATGTCGCAGTTGCCTGTGGCTCCCTGCATTTTCTTTCAACTGCCCGAGCCTCATACCCCTTATCTCAGAACCTCAAACCTGCAGCAACACACTTGGCATAGTAGGCAGGATTCCCAGGTAAGGGAGCAGTCTGCCCTACTAGAGGACGAGAGGGATATGTGGCCCCACAGAGCATATGATATCCCATGGTGGCGATATTGATGAGTTGGACTCTGCCTGAGCCACGGGAGGCAGTTGATAGTTCTCAGATAAGTATTGAAAAGGTGCTCTACTCCTTGGAGGAGCAGCTGCTGGAAAAAGCACAGGCTGTGGCCAGCCGAGTGGGCTGGGTGTTTTTAACAGCTTCGAAGCAGAACATGGACGAAGCTTTAACAGAGGCCATGCAGACACAGAAACTTTGGCAAAAGGCAGATGCCTCGGACACAAGGATGCAACTGGAAGCTGAGCTCCAAAGAAGTCCACCCTCAGAGTCACCCTCAGAGGTAGGGGAAGACATCCCAGAAGAAGTCCACCTGCAAGTATGGCCTATAATACACCAAAAGGTAAAGCAAGAACACTCCTTGAATCCAGGTGGAGTGCAAGCTGGCGGCCCCTTGTGACGGAGTTCACCACGTGTACCCTGTATACACCCGTGGAATTGTGGGATTTGGGGAAACAATGTCAGCAGTGCCTTGGTGAACTCTTGCTGGCCTGGTTGCTGAGCCTTTGGGACGAGGTTGCCGACAGTATTTCATGCTCCCATGGTGAGATAGAGAAATAGGCAACTATAACAGTATAGCCCTTATTACAGCAGAGTCTACAGAACAGTTGCCACTTGGCTCAAGGTCAGGGGACCCATACCCTGATGGAATGGCTCACTGCCACTGTGCGGACAGTTTAGAATGAAGCCAAAAAACTCCCAGAAAACGTGAGTAAATGGCAAACTTATGGAGATTAGTGCAAATTATTCATGAACTGGGCATGCAATGAACTATGTTTAATTTGAATACGTAGAGACTGGATGATGAGCCAGTCCCAACTGGCATGCGGGACCTAGCGTTATGGACCACCCCCTCTACTGCTTTTAGCTCATTGGTCGCCATCTTGGCTCCCATGTGGGGAACCGTATACATGAAGTGACTACAGCAATGGCTGCTCAGGGGGATGTAGAGAGGAGTTGCCATGAGGTGGGGGCAGGAGTGTCTGTGTGGTAATGTCCAAACCCCCAAGGAGCAAGAAGAAAAAGCAAGACCCTGTGCAGGGTTCTCTTTGGGTTACCAGAATGTAAATGTGGACTAATTTGCTAGCTGCAAGAGTCGATCAAGACAAGATAGTCTGCTAGCCTAATGCAGTGTTGCTAGAATTGTGGCAGCAATTAAAACCCGAACAACAATTCAGGCATGGGCAGAAATCTCCCACTGAAAGAGCTAGGCCTGTGGCCTTGAAGGACTTTTTGAAACCCTAGGACTCTCTGTTGACCCTAAATGATTAGGGAGAAAGCCAAGGTGCTCGTTTGGAGGGGATAGGCAGAGACCAGAGGTCGTGCATGGAATTGGCAAACACTGGTTCCCAAAGAATGTGCAAAGAGTCCTAGCACTGGTGGATACTGGGGCTGACTGAAGTCTTATCTATGGAAATCCAGACAGATTCCCTGGACCGGCCACCTATACAGACAGCTATAGGGGTAAGACTATTAAGACCAAAGCTGTGACTTTCCCTCTTGGAATAGGATGTTTGCTTCCATATCCATACGAAATGTGTTTCTCCATTGCCAGAATATATCCTAGGGGTGGATGTATTGCAAGGGCTCAATCTGCAGACTTCTGCTGGTAAATTTCATTTGCGAGTCTGGGTGGTCAAGACTGTAGTATGGAGACATACTCATCACCTGCCACAGAAGCTGCCAAAACCGAGACGCATTGTCAGTGTTAAAGCAATATTGCTTGCCTGGTGGACATGATTAAATCAGGACTACAGTTTAGGAACTGGAGAAAGCTCAGGTTGTGTGACCTATCCATAGTCCTTATAATGCCCTGTTGTGGCCAGTGAAGAAGCCTGATGGCTCGTGGAGAATAACTGTGGACTATCGGAATTGAATAAAATGACTCCCCCACTGCATGCGGTAGTACCATGGTCTAATGGATTAACTGACCACAAGGCTGGGAACATATCACTATGTCTTGGATTTAGCTAATACTTTTTTTCCCCAGTAGATTTAGCTCCTGAAAGTCAAGATCAATTTGCCTTCATGTGAGAAAGAAGACATTTGACTTTTGTGGTACTACCCCAAGGCTACCTGCCTAGCCCAACAATTTGCCATGGGTTGGTAGCCCAGAATTTGGCAACCTGGCCCTGACTGACAATGGTGAAATTGTTTCATTATATTGATGATATCATGTTAACCTCTGCTTCCTTTACAGATCTAGAGCAAGCGGCACTGGCACTTTTTGCAGCACCTGAAAACACATGGCTGGACAGTAAATGCAACCAAGGTTCAGGGACCTGGCTTATCTGTCAAATTCTTCAGTGTTGTCTGGTCGAGTAAGACATAAGTTATCTCTGATGCTATAATTTATAAGATACAAGCGTATTCACAACCCACTATGGTTAAAACATTGCAGTTATGTGGACTTTTTAGGATACTAGAAGGTGTTTGTGCCCCACCTAGCAAAACTAGCATGGTCATTGTATGGCCTGATTAAGAAGGGAGCTACTTGGGACTGGGTCGAAACAGTAGAGAAGGTGTTTACCGCCACCAAGCAGGCAGTGCAACAAGCCCAAGCCCTATAGGTAACAGATCCAGGTAAACTCTTTGAATTGTATGTGCATCTACCCTGACAAAATGGGGCACCTATCTGGAACAACAGAGTACCATAGTTGCCAGCCCTCTGGCCATGGAATTACAGATGGTTTTAGGCCCAGATGAGTTTACCACTGACAATATACTGGATGTTGCAGTTCCTGCAGATTTAGAAGCGTCCCCTTAAAAAGAAGGGAAGCCTCCCATACCCGCTGATGTGTGTTACACAGATGAGTCCAATAGGGGACAGAGAGCCAAGTGGATAGCTATAGGGGTGCAACCAGCTATTGATCATATTTGGTATGATACAGATACAGGCCAAAGCAGCAAATGGGCTGAACTACAGACTGTAGGGGTGGTTGTAACCTATGAAGATGGTCCACTGACTATTTTTACTGACAGGGGGGTGGTGTTTGAAGGTTTGACAATATGCTTGCTTAAGTGGAAATGGCAAAACTGGCTAGTGGACCTCAGACCCTTATGGGGACAAGCCATGTGGCAAGACCTTTAGAAGATAGGACAAGACAAGGACATAACTATTTATCATGTCACAGGTCATGTCCCCTTGGTGACTTCAGGAAATGAGGCAGATGGCCTTTCGCACATGCGTTGGCTAGAAAAGGCTCATGCCACTGGCTCCACAGATGATTGCAGCATATGAATGCCAAAACTACATGGACTGTGAAGCAACAATGGAACCTTCCCCTGAAGTGGGAAAATGTCACAGATGCCTGTGCCAAGTGTCCAGTATGCAGCTGGGATACGCCACATCCTCACGGCATGAAACAGGAGCATGTGCAAGTTACAGGGTGAAGGGTTCCACTAACCATGTGGCAGATAGATCACATAGGACCTCTTTCAAAAGCATCTTATGCCCTTATGGCAGTAGACACAGCTCTTGGGTTAATGTTTGCATGGCCCTGTGCAGCCGCAGACCAAAAACATATTATGCAAGCTTTCAAACGCTTATGTGCTTTTTATGGTAGGCTGTTAGTGGTGGAAAGTGACCAAGGGTTTCATTTTACCGGGCGTGATGTCCAAATGTGGGAAAAGCAAATGGACATTCAATGGAAATTGCATTTCCCTCATAATCTCCAGGCAGCAGGCACGATTGAGAGGTGCAACGGGCTGTTGAAACAGCACCTACGAGTAGCCATCAATCCCCTGGGACTGCGAGGTTGGGTGTCCTGCCTGTGGGATGTATTAAGGGACCTGAATAAGTGACCTTGAACTGGAGGTCCCTCCCCAGTTAAGCTGCTATTACATAGGGCTACAACCCAATTCAATTACAGGTAACTCTCACTGAAACTCTGTTGAAACCTGATCATGCACTCAGTGGTAACATACTCTTACCTGCCCCTACTTGTCTGAAAGGAAAATAAACAGTACAATGGACCTGGCCATGGAAAATAAAGACCCTGCATTGCCAGTGGATAAACCTAATAGCCCCATGGGGCAAGGGGATAGAGGGACACTTATAGGTTATTCTTTGGGTAATGGCTGACTGGCCGTCACAATTAACTGTGGGATATCTCACAGGAGAAATGGACGAAGAATAAAGTACCATCCTAAGGGGAACATTTGTGTTGTCACTGTGACCTATCATGAGTTCTTCCATATTTTGTTATGTTGACATGATGGGACCAATGCTGCAAGGACAATGGTATGGTACCAATGGCCAGGCCATATCCCCTCAGCAGCAACAATCTTATCACAAAATAAGACACTAGCACACATCTTGCCTGATGGAAACAATTTACCTGTGTTGGTACTGTTGTCCTCCCTTTCTTTCTGTCCTTAGGTCGCTTTACACAAATTCCATGGTTGAATGGGCACATACCTATCTCATGACTGAGAATATCTCACACTGTTGGATATGCACAGAGTTTCCTGTCAGCACCTCTATAGGACTGCCCTGGTGTATACATGCAGCTGATGTCACAGCATGGGATCAGCTGATCCACTGGGGACCTCCGTCACCTGACTGGACCGTCATCCATACTGAAGTGAACACAAAAAGAACTTGGTGTGGACTGGACAAACCATTGCTGAGGTATGTTCAGTACATGATGGATGGTCATGGCTGACTAGTGAAGGGATAGAGGTGACTGGGGATGTGCCCCATTGTACTGAAAGAAACATGCGGTCCCGACTGTTAGAGTGGGTGCCACATTCCCTGTTTCAAAATATAACTTCCACTATGTATTGATAGACAGGACAAAAGTATGCTTATCCACCCAACTATGATTTTTGCCCCCAGGGAGCCTATGAGTGTGTGGGGCCCATGAATGGCTCTACATTCCCTCTAATTAGGCAGGATGCTGTACTTGGGGATGTCCATATTTGCCAGCAACTGTGTGCCAGGTGCTTCCACAGTACTCTACAAATTGGGATGTGTATTATTTGCAATATGTCTGCACTAAATGGACCTCCGGTGGTATTACCCCTTAGCCATCTTTCTGCCTGTGGCAGGCAATGTGGTAGTTCAAATGCAACTGACAGCTTGGGTAGAACATACTGCTTGAGCCTTGAATTATACTCATGAAACCCTTAGTCTGATGAGATAGATCAAATTAAAAAAGTAGTATTGCAAAATCGCATGGCTTTAGATATCTTAACTGCTGCCCAAGGGGGCACTTATGCCGTTATCCACATTAAATGTTGTGTTTCTATCCTGGACCACAGGCACAACATCTCACAAGCCTTGGCAGGTCTCTCCCAAGACATACATGAAGTCCAGAGGCTCACTGAAGATCCTATACAGGAGTGGTGGGCAAACTTAACATCCACTTAGCACTGGGTCTTAACTTTCCTAGGATGTGGTGCCTGCTCCCTAACAGCATGTTGTTGTTCCCTGTATTATTGTTGTGGCATATGGGTACAGAGCTCTGCCCTCCTGCAGCGATCACTTACCAAGACTCCATAGGTGTAAGAGAAGAACCCTGAAGAGGTGGAATGTATGGAGAAAGAAAGATGGCCATAGTCAGGCTCCCTCCCGACACCGTTAGCTAATTTCCAAGCGGAAGTGATTCAGCATTTCTTTTATAACGATGTGCCCAATACGCATGTGCGGGCTTCCATTATCTGGCTGTGTGCCACTACTATTTAACCTGTGTATAAAAGGTGCTGCTGCCCTGAAGCAGTTGGCTGTGCCCTTGCTGGAATAAAAAGCTATATCGCAGTTGCCTACAGCTCCCTTCATTTTCTTTCAACTGCCCAAGCCTCGTACCCCTTACCTTGGAACGTCGAATCTGCAGCAACACAACAATCATCACTGAGAATCATGTTAAGTCTAACTGAACAGAAGTCCTATAACTGAGGATATACAGAGTAAGCCACTTCAAGACTGGTAGGGGGATAGAGACAAGGAATGGAATGAGACCACACTCACATGTGGCAGCTAAAAGTCGGGAGGAATATCTTGGCTGTGGAGGCCCCCTGAGGACTGAGGAGTCCCAGCCACACACTAGGCTCCCCAGCCCAGAGTCTGGTGCTGGGAATAAAATTCCCCATAATTTCTGTCTGCGGAAACCAACAGAGATTGTGACTGTCAGTGCCGAGGTGATGAAGAAGGGAAGGTTTCGGTGGTGAGATGCTCAGTTGGAAGAATGCACAAGAGGCTGACATGAGAATGAAATGGCGAGTACCAACTTCATTGTGGTGAACGTGCTTCTGTTGCAGGGAATCCAGTTCTATTGCAGGGAGTGTGCTTCTGTTTCTGCTCTTCGTCTGCTCCACTTCTTGTGCTCCCCTTCTGCTCTCCAGGGGACCACATGAGCTCCACACATATCAGAGTACAATAGTGGCTTTCAGCCACACATGCGTGATACAATAAGCTGAATTATGGTTACATATTTTAGGCACAGGTGCCCTACTACATTAATGTAACATTCTAAATCCTGGGTCTTATTTCTAGCCAGGAGCCAGCATCACAGCCAGACCTAGAACCAGCCAGGCCTGGGACCCACAGTGACAGAGTGACACAGACTGCAGATGGAGTCCCAAGCATTTTTTTAAAGGGCCCACACATAAACTTATTCCCTGTCAGACTCAATCACTCTGAGCTCCAGCTCTAGAGCAGCAACTCTAAAGGCAACGGGAACATACAGGAAGGAACTAAATAGCCTGGCTTCAGGATGAGGGCTGAAGGGGAAGCTTTCTCCCAAAGAGAAGCACTGAGAGAAGCCATTGTTATTTTGTTGAGCCCTCCCCACACCTAACCTGTGGATCCAGGTGGGTACCACATCTGAGTCTCCATTAGCCTGGAGAAATGGTTTGCTCTGCCTTGGTGATTCCCTGAGACTCCATGCCAGCCAACTATCTGCCTACCCAAGCCCCTTCTAATGGCTTTTCCATACAAAAGGCCTGCCTTGGCTCATGCTGTACACTTTTCCAAAATCTCTTAAAGATTCATAACCCCAAATGAGCAGCATTTGACCTATGCATGTCCCATACTTCTTGCTAAGCAACCCTAAGTCTGCATTAGTGGCAGCTGGTCTGAGTTACCAACTTAACCTCTTCTAGGCACCTCCACCCCAGCACAAGTGGCAACCATCTGCAGATCACTTTGTAGCTCATAGCAAGAGACCCAGGGCAGGGTACAGGCAGAAGATAAACTTGGCCTGTAATAGAGTTCTTCCCAAAAGGTGCCAGAACCAACAAATCCAGTGGTCAGCTTCAGACCACACAAGAGCACCACCCAACCACCTCCACAAACAACACACACAAAAGGCAGACTGGGGAGGCACCAGGACCCTGCTAAGGTGAATCTTGCTCCATAAGGTTAGCCTCTGGACAACAGCTTCTCCACTGTACTCATGGCCAGTCCTCACAACGAATCAGCCTGAGGGTCAATCTCTCCCATTGAAATACAAACATACACCAAGGCTCAACTACAACAAGAGGACATACACAATCCATATAAGGGACACACCTGGAGCATCTGGCTCAGGCGACCATGGAAGACTGTGTCACTGGGCCCCACAGGACATCTACTACATAAGGCCACTCTACTAAGACCAGGAGACATAATAACTCTGCCTAATGCATAGATAGAAATATAGGGAGGCAGCCAAAATGAGGAGACAAATAAACATATCCCAAATGAAAAAAAGAGAACAAAGCTCCAGAAAAGAACTAAACAAAATGGAGACAAGCAATCTACCAGATGCAGAGTTCAAAACACTGGTTATAAGGATGCTCAATGAACTTAGGGGAAGAGTAGATGAACTCAGTGAGAACTTTAACAAAGAGATAGAAAACATAAAAAGAACTATTCAGAAAAGAAGAATACACTAAGTAAAATAAAGAATATATTACGGGGAATCAACAGTAGCTTAAATGAAGTGGAGGACTGAATAAATGATTTGGAAGATAAGGTAGCAGAAAACACCCAATCAGAACAGAAACAAGAAAAATAATCCCAAATAATAAGGACTGTTGAAGGGACCTTTGGAACAACATCAAGAACACCAACAGTCACATCATACAGGTACCAGAAGGACAAAAGAGACAACGAGAAATTGAAAACCTATTTGAAGAAATAATAGTGGAAAAATTACTTAACCTGATGAAGGAAATAGACATCAAACCCAGGAATTAAAGAGAGTCCCAAAAAAGATGAATCCAAAGAGGTCCATACCAAGAAACATCATAATTAAAATGCCAAAGTTCAAAGACAGAGAGAAACCACTAAAAAGCAGCAAGAGAAAAGTAGTTAGTTACCTCTAAGAGAGCTCCTGTAAGACTGTCAGTCAATTTCTCAATAGAAACTTTGCAGGCCAGAAAGGATTGACACAAAATATTCAAAGCAATGCAAAGCAAGGACCTACAACCAAGATTATTCTACCCAGCAAAACTATCATTTAGAATCAAAGAACAGATCAAGAACTTTCCAGAAAGAAAAATGCTAAAGGAGTTCATCACCACCAAATCAGTATTACAAGAAATGTTAAAGTTACTTTTTAAGAAGAAGATCAGAAATATGATTAATAAAATGGCAATAGCTACATATCTATCAATAATTTCTTTATATGTAAATGGATTAAAATGCTTCAATTAAAAGACATAAGGTAGCTGAATGGATAGGAAAACAAGACATTTACATATGCTACCTATAAGAAACTTACTTCGGATTAAAAATAAACAGACTGAAAGTAAAGAGATGGAAAAAGATAGTTTATGAAAATGGATACAATGAAAGAAAAGCTGAGTTACAAATACTTACACCAGACACAAAATGAACTTTAAAACAAAGGCTATAACATGAGACAAAGAAGGACCCTGTAACTGCACTTCTTGGTATTTATCCAAAGAAATCCAAAATACTACATTGAAGAGACATGTACATCCATATGTTCACTGAAGCATTATTTACAATAGTCAAGATATGGAGGTAACTTGGGTGCCCATCAATGGATGCATGGATAAAGAAGAGATGGTACATATATACAATGGACTATTACTAGGCCATTAAAAAAAGAATGAAATCTTGAGAAATGTGGAAACATGGATAAACCTAAGGGGTATTGTGTTGAGTAGAGTAAGTCAGACTCAGAAAGAGAAATGCCATATGATTTCACTTATATGTGAATCCAAAGAACAAAATAAATGAACAAATCAAACAAAAACAATCTCCTAGATACAGAGAACATTTTGATGCAATTAAAAAATTAAAACATTATTTTAAAACATTTTTTAAAAAGATTAATCTCAGTTAATCTCTTGGAAGAACAACGATATCGATGTGGCTAGAAAATAATGAGTGAGGAAAGAAAGAGAAATAAGAAGCGTGATCGAATTAGGTAGATAGGGCCCAGATTATGTTGGATTGTGTCAAATACTAGCTATTATTGTTGTCATTATTAATCTCAAGGGATTTTGATTATTGAAGTAACATTTTATCCAATTTAGTAAATCCTTTTAAGATTCTATGAAGCAGAAACTTCTTATAAAAATGAAAATAATAATAATGGCTGACTTTATCATTTGACCTACTACAATGTGATTTTCATATATGTAATTTCATTTGCTCTTTACAACAACGCTGTAAATTATACAATTACTAGTATCTTTCTTTTGAGGAGACAGGTTTACAGAGTGTAAATTATTTGTGTAGTCACATGGCCAAGTATGTGGAAAACATGGGGCTCAAAGTCTAACTCTAGATTAAAGTAGTTCTCACTTACCCATGGGAGATACATTTCAAGACCTCCAGTAGATGTCTAAACCCTATATATATATATATATATATATATATATATATATATATATAGTGTGTTTTTTTCTTCCCTATACATACATATCTTTTCACTTAAAGGAAGCACTTCACAGTTTCTTTTTGGCATATCCAAATTGCCAGCATCACTACATTTTTCTTGTGATACAGTTACAGTCAATATGATAACCGAGATGGTACTAAATGACTAAGGGATGGTTAGTATATACAGTGTGGAGACACTGGACAAAGAGATGATTCGCGACCCCGGGGAGGACAAAGTGGAATGGTTCGAGATTTCATCATGCTACACAGAATGGCATGCAATTTAAAACTTATGAATTGCTTATGTTTGGAATTGTCTATTTAACAATTTCAGACTGAGTTTGACTGTGTGTAACTGAAACCGTGAAAAGCAAACCGTGAGTAAGGAGAGAACTACTAAATAGTTTTATTTATGTTATACCTCTCTGTCTTGTTGACCAGGTCCCAAAAGTGATTGATAAAAGAGAATCTGATTTAGCAAGGAAACAGAGGTCAGTTCCACAGCTACAGTAGAACTTAGGATAGTGATTTAATTCCATTAATATAATCAATATCTGAATTCAGGGTGCCTATTTGCTATTGAAGAAATAACCATCTGTCCTTATTAACTGTGAATTTCATGAATAAAATTTAAATGTAGATCAGTAACTTGAATCAGTACAAATTCATAATAGTTGGACATTGCTTTTAGTATAAGATTCTGTAAGAATTGAGTGTTGCTAACTTTCACCCGCTAGTGTTTTCCATAGTTCAAGGATAAACTAGACTTATGAGGGATATCTGAATTTGATTAAACAAAAAGATAATCTCATGTAGGAAGAATGATACATTTCAAACATGGACATGATGGAGATTGGCGCCAATCCATTCTATATATAACATTTATCAAGATTTATCAAATGCTGACCAAGTTTATCATGAAAAAGAAGACAAAGAATCAGGCTATTGCTTTTTCTTTGCTTTAGATATTTCTGAGGTTGTTTTATAAGGTGAAAAAGTCAAATGATACAATTGTAAAATAGAGCAAAAATTAAAAAGAAAGGAAAATCCATCTGCTACTCAAAAATCAATTTTTCTTTTATGCAATTTTTTTTTGTTTATTTTTTGCTCCCTGTAATTCCAGGATCCAGTTTTCTTATGATTGCCTTTGTTGGCTCTGTGACTCAGGGAAGACAATTCAGCTAGCAATATTAATGATCTGCTGATATTTTCCAGAGAGACTTAGTTTGGTATAGTAAACTATATTGCACTGTATTGATTAGCCTGTCGACATACGTGTTGATTATTCTGGTCAATAACATTATTAGGTATGTGGGAGATACACAAAATTCATACACAGTTTCTGTCCTTAAAGTGTATGTAAAAATAAGTTAGTCAACTTTTGTATAACACAAAAAATTATACAATTTACGTCCACTTATATATGTAATCTTAAACTTCAAGCTATTTTTGGCTTTCTAGAAATTCCTATTGCACAAAGTCTCTGTCTTAAAATGCTTTACAAATCATCTATAATAATACAAGCAGATGCTGAAAATTCTGTAGCATCCTAAACTAGATGAGTTAACTGTCTTTTGAATCCTAATCAGAGTGCTGAATGATGATTGACTTAGCTGAGTTTTCTTTTTTTTCCCTGCATATAATAGAGAATATTTATTAAATATATTTTTGAAACAAATTGAACATTTGTTTTATTTTATTTTGGGGGAAAAATCAGGTTTTTTAAAATTATTATTAGTTTCAAGTATACAGTACATTGGTTAGACATTTATATAGTTTATAAAATGATCTTCCTAATTGCTCTTTCTCTCGTCTGGCTCTCCACCTAACCATTACATTAATGCTAATTGCATTCCCCATGCCATACTCTCCATCCCCATGACCATCTATCGACTAATGATTTGTACTTCTTTAACCCTTCATCCCTTTCCCCAGCCTCACAACACCCTTTCCCTCTGGACATCACCAGATTGTCCTCTAGATGTGTGAGTCTGTTTTTGATTCATTTGTTCTTTTTGTTCCTTAGATTCTACAAGTAAGTGAAATCATATGATATTTATCTCTCTCTGTCTGACTTATTTTGCTCAGCATAACAAACTCTAGGGCCATCCATGTCACTGCAAATGGTAGGATTCAATTTTTCTGACTGGCTGAGTAATATTCCATTGTATATATAAACCATAACTTCTTTATCCAATTGTCTGTTGATGGGCATTTAGGTTGTTTCCATATCTTGGCTATTGTAAATTGTGCTGCCATGAATATTGGGGTGCATAGGTCTTTATGAATTATTGTTTTGGTTTTCTTTGGATAAATACCTAGTAGTGCAATTGCTAGATCAAAAAGTAGATCCATTTTTAAATTTTTGCGAAATCTCCAGACTGTTTTCCATAGCGGCTGTACCAATTTGCAATACCACCAACAGTGTATGAGAGTTCCCTTTTCTCCACTTCCTCGCCAACACTCATTGTTTGATTTATTGATGATAGCCATTCTGTCAGGTTGGTAGCTCATCAGGGTTTAATTTGCATTTCCCTCATCACTAGTGACCTTGAGCATATGTCTAGTGACATATGCTCAAGATATATGTCATATGTCTAGTGACAATCTGTTTTTCCTCTTTGAAGAAATATCTATTCAGGTTTTCAGCTCATTTTTTGTCCATTTTTTAAATTGGATCGCTTGTTTTATTTTGTTGTCATTGTTGTTGTTGAGTTATTTATATATATTTGGATATTAACCTCTTAGCAGATGTATCATAAGCGAATATCTTCTCCCATTCAGTAGGTTGTCTATTCATTTTCTTGATGGTTTTCTTTGCTGTACAAAACTTTTTTAGTTTGATGTGGTCCTATTTGTTTCTTTTTTCTTTTGTTTCCCTTGTCAAAGAGACATATACTGAAAGAAATTTCTGTTAGCAATATCACAGAACTCACTGCTTATATTTTCTTCTAGATGTTTTATGGTTTTTGTCCTTACATTCAAGTCTTTAATCCATTTTGAGTCTACTCTTGTATATAATGTAAGAAGGTAGTCCAGTTTCTTTTCTTTCTTTTTTTTTGTATGTATCTGTCCAATTTTCCCAGCACCAGTTATTGAATAGAGTGTCTTTATTCCATGGTATATTCTTGCCTTCTTTGTCATATATTAAGTGAGCATATAGGTATGAATTTATTTGGGGGCTCCCTATTCTGTTCCATTGATCAATATTTCTGTTTTTACACCAGTACCATGCTGTTTTGATTACGATAGCCTTGTAGTACAGTTTGCTATCAGGTAGTGTGATACTTCCAACTTTATTCTTCTTTCTCAAGATTGCCATGGCAATTCAGGGTTTTTGATGGTTCCATATAAATTTTAGGATTATTTGTCCTAGGCCTCTGAAAAATGCCATTGGTATTTTGATAGGGATTGCATTGAATTTATAGATTACTTTGGGTAGTATGGCTATTTTAAAGATGTTGACTTTTCCTACCCATGAGCACGATATATGCTTCCATTTATATATATCTTCTTCAATTTCTTTTTTCAATGACATAATTGTCTGAGAACAGGTCTTTTACTTCCCTGGTTAATTTGATTCCCAGGTATTTTATAGTTTTCGATGTAATTGTAAATGGGATTTTTTTTTTCATTTTCTGAAATTTTATAGTCTGAAGGAGCCGGTACATACAGATGTATTTGAA
The DNA here is from genome assembly GCF_000151845.1 of Pteropus vampyrus. NCBI lineage: Eukaryota > Metazoa > Chordata > Mammalia > Chiroptera > Pteropodidae > Pteropus > Pteropus vampyrus. Next base: position 3,246,673 of record NW_011888965.1, on the reverse strand, counting down.
CATTGATATTCTGTCCTGTGATCTTGCTAAATCTGCTTATTAATTCCAAAGTGTTATGTCTAGATCTTTTTTGACTTTTATTTCACACACTCTTTTTCTTAGACTTTGGTACCTAGGTCATACTAGATTCATACAATGAATTGGTATATAAAACCTCTTCTAGTGTCTGTGTCATTTGATTTGAAGTGGATCTTTTGTAGACAGCATATGCATGGATCTTGTTTTCTTATCCATTCAGCTATCCTATGTCTTTTGATTGAAGCATTTAACCTCTTTACATTTAAAGAGATTATTGATAGAGATATAGTTACTGCCATTTTATTATTCATATTTGTTTTATCTTTTTTTCTTATTGATTCCTTTTTTTTTTTTTTTTTAATAGAAGGCCCTTTAACATTTCTTGTAATACTGGCTTGTTGGCGATGGATTCCTTAAGCTTTTCCCTGTCTAGGAAACTCTTTATCTCATCTTCCATTTTAATCAAATGTCTTGCTGTATAAAGTATTTGTGGTTGTAGATTCTTGTTTTTCATAACTTTGAATATTTCTCGCCAGTACCTTCCGGCCTGCAAAGATTCCATTGAAAAATCAGCAGACATTCTTATGAAGATACCCTTGTAAGTAACTAGCTGCCTTTCTTTTGCTGCTTTTAAGATTCTCTGTCTTTTACTTTTGGCATTTTAACGATGATGTGGGTCTTGGTGTGGGTCTGTTTGAATTCCTCTTGTTTAGGACTCTTTGTGCTACTTGAACTTGTATGTCTAATTCCTTTGCCAGATTGGGGAAGTTTTCTGTCATTATTTCTTCAAATAGATCCTCAATCCCTGCTCTATCTCTTCTCCTCCAGATACTCCTATGATGCAGATATTGTTACATGTCATGCTGTCCTAGAGTTCTCTTAAATAATCCTCATTTTAAAAAAAATATATATATATTTTTTTCTTTTTGTTGTTCTGATTTGGTGTTTTCTACTACCTTGTCTTCCAGTTCACTGATTGGATCTTCTGCTTTGTCCAATCTACTGTTGAATCTTTCTAGTGTAGTCTTCCTTTCAGTTATTGTGTTCTTCATTTCTGTCTGGTTATTTTTTATGGTTTCTATGTCTTTTTGTGTGTGTGCTTACTCTTTCTCTGTTGAAGTTCTCGTTGTGCTCATCCATTTGCCCCCTACATTTATTGAACATCCTTATAACCATTATGTTGAACTCTGTCTCCAGTAGGTTGCTTGTCTTCATTTTATTTAGCTTATTTTCTGGAGTTTTCTCCTGTTGTTTCATTTGTGGGACGTTTCTTTCTCATTTTATTAGTCTCTCTCTGTTTGTTTTCATGTGTTAGGACAATTTGTTTCATCTCTTAGCCTTGGCCTGATGGCCTAATGCGGAAGGTGTCATGTGTAGCCCAGTGGCACACTCTCCCTGATTCCTTGAGCAGGGGGCTCTGGACATGATCTTTGTGTGGGTTGTGTGTGATATTCTCTTGTAGCTAAGCCTTTATTGTTGTTAGTACATCGGTGGATGAGATTAACTCTCAGGCTGACTAATTGTGGGAATTGGCTGCATCCACAGGGTAAGAATTGCTGTGTGTGGGCTGACCCCATTGGATGGGACTTGCCCTAACAGCCTTGTGTATTTATTGAGACCACCCCTTGTGTGTACCACTTATGGGACTAGAAGTTGCTTTGCTGTTGTCTAGTGCCAGCTTCTATGTACGTTGATTTTGTGGTCCCTTGGGAAGGGCTCCCCAGTAGGCCAAGGTCAGCCACTGCTTTTGATTGCTCAGGGCTACCCAGGGAGAGCTACAAAGCAAACTTCAGATGGTTATTGCCTATGCTTGATTTATAGGTAGGTAAATGGAAGAGACAACACTGTAGGCAGTGGTCTGATTATCCCATTCCTTTCTTAGGACTGTTTAGCAGAGGAGTCAGTGCTCCTCAAAGCCTGACACACTACATTTCAGTTGCCCATAAGTCTCAGAAACTGGAAGAGCCTCTGACTGATATGCATGTTGGATGGTGCAGGGACCCCGGGAGTCTCCTGGATCTATTGAGTAATGTCGTTTACGTTTAGTTAACTTTTCTTATTTATGGAAGTGTACAGAGCTAGTAAGTTATTATTGCCTATTCAACACTATAGAAAGCACATTGGGACATTGTTTTCTCACTGAATAAAATTAGAAAAGACAGTTAGATATCACTGAAATATTACTATATCCATGTACATTTGGAGATAAACAAGCTTCTGTGATCTGGTCTGAGGACCTAGCCATTATTTATAACATTGTTTCTCAAAGCATTGTCTGTGGACTGCTCTTGTCAAAATCAGCTGCAATGTTTGTTAAATTAGAAAACCCTGAGCTCCAGCTAATATTTACAAAATCTAAATATCTGGAGGTGAGTTCAGGAATATGTATTTATAACAAGATTTCCATCTCCAGGTGTTGACTAAAAGTTTGGAACTACATTTGAAACATAACTATAGTCTTTACAGAGCAATCAATTTTATTCTAAACAACAACAACAACAAAAACAAAACAAACTTTTCCAATATCAGATATAATTACTAATAATTGAGGGATGCCCATATTCCCTTCCTGTGATAGGTGGTAATGTTTTCCCATTACCTTTTTTTTGTCTTCCTATTTGTTTTCATTTTATTCTGGTAAAATATATATAACATTAAATTTGCCATTTAATTATTTTAAGTATATAATTTAGTGATGTTAAGTACATTCAAAATGTTCTGTCACTATCACCATGATCTATTTATAAAAATTTTTGTTACCTCAAAGGAAATTCTACTTATTAAGAAATAACTCCACATATGCCCTTCCACCAAGCACTTATAATCTCTGATCTATTTTCTATCTCCATAAATTTGCGTATTCTAGCTATTTCGTATAAGAGAAATCATACAATAGTTGTCCTTTTATGTCTGAGTTATTTTATACAACATAATGTTTTCAAGATTCATCCATGAGGTAGCATGTATCAGAACTATTTGTTTTTCTTTTTATGGTTAAATAATATTTAATTATATGTCTACACCATATTTTATCTATTTATTTGTTTTTGGACCTTGGGTTGCTTACACATTATTACTGTTGTCAATAATTCTGCTATGAACATCGGCATACAAATATCTGTTTAAGGCCCTGTTTTCAATTATTTGGGGTACATATACCTAGGAATGCATTTTCTGGGTTAAAAGATAATTCTGTGTTGAATTTTTTTAGAACTGCCAAATTGTTTTACATAATGACAGTACCATTTTATAGGCTAACAAGCAATACATGAGAGTTCCAATTTCTCCATATCCTCAATTACACTAGTTATTTTATGTTTATTTATTTATTTTTTTATAATAACCCTCCTAGTAGGCTTAAAGTGGTATTTATTTAGGTTTTGATTTGCATTTTCCTAGTGACTAATAGTACTGATATTTTTTCATGTTCTTATTGGCAATTCATATGTCTTCTTTGGAGAAATGTTCTGTTAAAGTCCTTCACACATTATTTTTTTAATTGAGTTTTTTGTTGTTGTTGTTGTTGAGATATGAGAGTTCTTTATATAATCTGAATATGAAATGTTTATCAGATTTACAATTCTCAAATATTTTCTCCTATTCTCTGGGTTGTATGTTCACTCTCTTGATAGTATACTTTCAAGTACAAAAATGTTTAAATTTTTATAAAATCCAAATTATCTATTTTTATTTTTGCTGCCTATGCTTTTAGCATTTTATTTTAAGATACCAGTGCAAATCCAAAGTCATACAGATTTGCTACTATGTTTTCTAAGAATTTTATATTTTTTTCTCATAAATTGACATCTTTGACTTAATTTCTGCATATGCCATAAAGTGAACGTCCAACTTCATTCTTTTACATGTGGCTATTCAGTTTTCTCATGACTATTTTTTGAAGAGACTTTTCTTTCTCCCGTTGAATGGTCTTGACATCCTTGTCAAAAAATTCAATTTACCATAAATGTATGGATTTATTTCTGGCCTCTCAATTCTATTCTATAGGTGTATATGTTTATCATTATGCCAGTACCACATTGCATTGATTATTATAGCTTTGTAGTATCAAAATTTGAAAGTGTGTGAAACCTCCAACTTTGTTCTTCTTTTTCAAAATTGTTTTGACTATTCTGTATCTCTTGAAGTTCCACATGAATTTGAGAATGGGCTTATTCATTTTTTTTTTTTTTTTGCAAAAAGGCTATTGAGATTTTACTGGAGTTACATTGAATCTGTGGATCATTTTTGGTAGTACTGCTATCTTAACATTAAGTGTTCCAATCCATGACTACAGGATGTCTTTTCATTTATAGTGCAAGAGCCCCAGGCCTGGAACTTGCACCTGGGTTTAGATATTCTGGAATAACTACCAGGAGGACCAGAGGGGTGAGAAATGCCATTTATTACAATACAAGGAGGCTTCAGCACTTGGTCAGTTGGAGCTGCAAGAAAAGGCAGCTGGCCAAGAGCAGGCATTGTTTTATATGCAAGCAGAGAAGAGGAAGATTGCCTAACCCCAGGGAATAAGGGTCTTCCCCCGCAGATGAGAGCTGGATGTGCTGCCTAGCTAGTGTTGGGGAGAACCAGAGAAGCTTTATCCTCAAGGGAAGCAGGGAGATAATGTCCATGGAAATGGCCAAAGGGGCAACGGGAAGTGTCATTTGGGGTAAGCACAGCCTGCAGAATGCTTTGTTCTTTGTCCTTTTTTGGGTCTGCTGACCCAGAAGTCCTCTTTGTCTCCTGTGTCCATGGAGGGGCTATGTTTGAATTAATCAAACAAGATTTATTTAAGTTTTCTTTAATTTCTTTCAGTAATGTTTTGCAGTTGTCAGTATACAAGTCTTAAGCCTATTTGGATAATTAATTTCTAATTATTTTATCTTTTTTGAGGATGTTATAAATGAAACTATTTTCTTAATTTCCTTTTCACATAGTGCATTGATAATGTATACAAATACAACTAATATTTTCATGTTTTTTTTTTTATGGTGACATTGGTTTACAGAATTCAGTTTCACCTGTACATTTCAAAAGTAAGGCATATATATATATTTACATTGTGCATTCACTTCCTGTAGTTAGATTTCACTATGTCACAACATATTTGACTCCTTTTACCCCATCTATCTCCATCCTCCTGCCATCCCCCTAACTTCTAGTAACTAGTGTATTGTTCAAGTCCATGAGTCTCTGTTTGTCCTGTTCATTTGTTGCTTTTAGGTTAATATTCCACATGTGTGATATCATGTGGTTTTCCACTTTTTCTGTCGGGCTTATTTCGCTTAGCATGATTATCTCGAGGTCTTTCCATGTTGTCACAAAAGGCAGTATTTCAGCCCTTCTTATGGCTGAGTAATATTCCATGGTATATATGTACTACAGCTTCTTTATCCAATCATCCATCATAGGACACAATGGTTGCTTCCATAACCTGACCACTGTGAATAATGCTGCTATGAACATTGGCGCACAAATATCTTTTCAGATATGAGTTTTCAAGTCTTTGGGGTAAATACACAGTAGAGGAGTGTTGGATCTTCTGGTAGATCAATTCACAGTTTTTTGAGGAACCTCCATACTGTTTTCAATAGCGACTGTACACATTTGTAGTCCTACCAGTACTGTATGAGGGTTCCTTTTTCTCTGCATTCTATCCAACATTTGTTACTACTTATCCTGTTGATAACAGTTATTTTAACAACGGTGAGATGGTATCTCATTGTGGTTTTGATTTGCATTTCCCTAATAGCTAGCAATGCTGAGCATCTTTTCATATGTTAGTTGGCCATTTGTATGTCCTCTAAGGAAAAGTGTCTGTTCAAGGCCTCTGCTCATTTTTTGATTGGATCGTATTTTGATGTTATTGAGATGTATGAGTTCTCTGTATATTTTGGATATTAGCTCTCTATGGGAGGCATTACTTGCAACTATGTTTTTCCATATGGATGGTTGTCACTTTACCTTGTTGATGATATCTTTTGCTGTGCAGAAGATTTTAGTTTCATGTAGTCCAATTCATTTATTTTTACTTTTACTCTCCTCGCCTTTGAGGTCAAAATTATAAAATCCTCTTTAAATCCAAGGTCCATAGTTCTTATGTTTTCTTCTATGCATTTTATTGTTTCAAGTCTTATATTCAGGTCTTTAATCCATTTTGAGTTAATTTTGATGCATGGTGATAGACAACAATCTAGTTTCATTCTTTTGCAGGTAGCTTTCCAGTTTTTGCAGCATCATTTATTGAAGAGACTCTCCATTCTTCACTGTATGTTTTGGCTTTTTTTTTTTTTTGAAAATTATGTGCCTGTATAAACAAGAGTATATTTCTGAACTCTCGATTCTATTCCACCGGTCTGTGTGTCTGATTTTCTGCCAATACTATGCCGTTCGATTACTGTCACGTTGTAGTATAATTTGAAGTTGGGCGGAGCGATGCCTCAAGCCTCATTCTTTTTTTCTCAAAATGGCTTTGGCAATTCAGGGTCTTTTGTGCTTCCATATAATTCTGATGATTTTTTGTTCTATTTCTTTAAAAATGCCAGTGAGATTTTGATGGGGATTGCATTAAACCTATATAATGCCTTAGGTAATATGGTCATTTTAACTGTGTTCATTCTTCCAATCCAAGAATACGGGATATCTTTCCATTTCTATGTATCTTTTTTTTATTTCTTTTAATAGGGTCTTATAGTTTTAATTATACAGGTCCTTCACATGTTTCATTAAATTTATTCCTAGTTATTTTATTCTTTTTGGTGCAATTGCAAAAGGAATTATTTTTTCCACTTCTTTTTCTGAGTATAGGAATGCTATGGATTTTTGAATATTGATTTTATATCCAGAAACATTACTGTATTTGCTTATCGTTTCTAGTAGTGTTCTTGTGGAGTCTTTAGGGTTCTCTATATAGAGAATCATGTCATCCAAAAATAGTGACAATTTGACTTCTTTGTTTTCTATTTGTATGCCTTTTATATCTTTCTTTGTCTAATTGCACTCGCTAGGACCTCCAATGTTATATTGAATAACAGTGGCGATAGTGGACAGCCTTGTCTTGTTCATGATCTTGGAAGGTTTTTAGTTTTTCACCATTAAGTACAATGTTGGCTGAGGGTTTGCATTTATTATGTTAAGGTACTTTTCTTCTATACTGATTTTGTCAAGTGTTTTGATCATAAATGGATGCTGTATCTTGTCAAAGGCTATTTCTGCATCTATTGATATGATCATGTGATTCTTATTTTTTAATTTATGTGGTATCATCCCTGTGCCCCTGGGATGAAACCCACTTGATCATGGCGTATAATCTTTTTAATATGTTGCTGTATTCGGTTCGCTAGTATCTAATTTACGATTTTTGCATATGTGTTTATGAGAGATATTGGTCTCTAGATTTCTTTTTTGTGTGTGTTATTCTTACTAATTTTTGGTATCACAGTAATATTGTCTTCATAAAATGAGTTGGGAAGTATTTCTTCCTCTTCGATTTTTTGGAAGAGTGGGAGGAAAATAGGTATTAAATCTTCTTTGAATGTTTAGTAGAATTCACTGGTGAAGCCATCTGGTCCTGGACTTTTACTTTTTGGTAGGTTTTTGATGATTGTTTCAATTTCCATATTGCTGATTGGTCTACTGAGATTTTCCAGTTATTCTTGAGTCAGTCTAGGAAGGTTGTATTTTCCTAACTACTGGTCCATTTCTTCTAGGTTATTAAATTTGTTGTTATATACTTTTTCATAGTATTCTTGTATGATTCTTTGTATTTCTGCCGTATCTGTCGTCATTTCCCCTATTTTATCCCTGATTTTGTTTATTTGTGTTCTTTCACTTATTTCTTTAGTGAATCGAGCCAGGGGTTTGTCAATTTTATTGACTCTCTCAAAGAACAATCTCTTTGTTGCATTTATTTTTTCTGCTGTTTTTCTTTTTTTTTTCTTTTTTGTTTTTTGTTTTATTTCATTTATTTCTGCTTTAATTTTGATTACTTCTTTCCTTATGCTGATTTTAGGCTTCATTTGTTTTTCCTTTTCTAATTTTTTAAGATGAAGCATTAGGTTGTTTATTTGGGCTCATTCTTGTTTTTTTTTGATATAGACCTGTAATGATACGAACTTTCCTCTTATGACTACTTTTGCCGTTTCTCGAAAGTTTTGATACATTGTACTATCATTTTCAATCATTTCTATGTATCTCTTGATCTCTCTTTTCATTTCTTTTCTCATCCAGTCATTCTTCAATAACATGTTGTTTAATCTCCATGTATTTTTCTTTTTACAGTTGATCTCCATCTTCAAAGCATTATGGTCAGAGAATACTGTTGGTATGATTTCAACCCTCTTATATTTGTTGAGGCTATCTCTGTGTCCCAGTATGTGGTTGATCCTTGAGAATGTTCCATGTGCACTAGAGAAAAATGTGTAAGCAGTTGTTTTGGGATGAAAGGCTCCATATATTTCAATTATGTCCAGTTGGTCTAATGCGTCATTTAAAGATGTTATTTCCTTATTCATTTTTTGTTTGGATGATCTGTCTATAACTGACAGAGGGATATTTAGGTTCCCTACTATGATAATTGTTTGGTCTGTTTCTCCCTTTAGTTCTGTAATTCATTGCTTTACATATTTTGGGGATCCCTGATAGGGAGCATAGATATTAATAAGTGTTATGTCTTCTTGGTGCATGATTTCCTTTATCATTATGAAGTATCCCTCAGAATCTTTCTTTATCTTTTTTTTTTCGTAGTCTATTTCGTCCGATATTAGTACCACTACTCTCGCTTTTCTCTGAATGCCATTTGCTTTAAATATCATTTTCTTCTTTTTCACTTTGAGTCTATATTTGTCTTCAGAACTGAGATGTGTCTCCTGGAGGCAGCATATGGTTGGTCTTTGATTTTTGATCCAATCTGCAACTCTGTACCTTTTTATTGGTGAGTTCAGTCCATTTACATTTAGGGTGATTATTGAAATATGAGGTTTTCCTGTAATCATTTTATGTTTTGCTCTGGTAGCTTGATGTTTCCATTTCTTCCTTGTCCTTGTGTGTCTGTTTTGTTTATTTTTTTTT
>NW_011888965.1:3233846-3237444 GCF_000151845.1 Pteropus vampyrus | reverse complement strand
CAAAGGACAGTTATATATATATATATATACAGTAGCCCATTTTCTTCCTCGTGAGCCTTATCTCCATTCCCATTTGCAAATTTGGATCTTTGAATCCTCCCCTTTTCTGTCATTGTTATCTCAAATTGTCCCTGTGTCTGCTGAACATTCATTAGTATCTTGCTATATCAAATCTCTTCTTATTGTTTAAGCTTATATTGTCCTGTTCTTAGTAGGAGTTGCACTCCTCTGCTTTTATCTGTCTGCTAGTCACCTTACATTTTGTTTTAGGTGACCTGACCCCTATCAGTATTTCCTGTAATGTAGACCTCATAGTGGAAAATTTCCTCAATTTTTGTTTGTCTGGAAAGGTCTTTATTTCTTCTTCATAACTAAAGGAGAGCTTAGCTGGATATATTATTCTAGGCTGGTAGTTCCTTTCACTTAATATTTTGAGTATGTGATTCCACTCCTTTCTGGCTTGTAAAGTTTGTCCTGAGAGGTCCAAGGATAATCTAATGGGTTTTGCTTTATAGGTTACCATCTTCTTTTCCCTGGTTGCCCTGAGAATTCTTTCTTTGTCATTGATTTTTGATAATTTTAACACAATGTGTCTTTGAGAAGGTGTTTTTGGGTTGAGATAATTAGATGTTCTGTTGACTTCTTGAACTCCAAGCTCCAGCTCATTCCTTAGATTTGGGACATTCTCATCAACTATTTTCTAAAAATGCTTTCTAATCCCTGCTCTTTTTCCTCACCTTCAATAATGCCCATTATTCTTATGTTTCCTCTCCTGATGATATCATCTAGTTCTTGAATTTCTCTTACATTATTTTTCATTCTTCAGTTTCTCTCTTCTTCTAATTTATTTTTAGATTTGTGTCTTCGATATCGCTGATCCTCTCGTCTATTTATTCAATTCTATTTCCCAAACTCGTTATTTCATTTTTTCATCTCTTTCTGTGTGTTCTTCATCTCCAGATGTTCTTTTTGTGAGTTTCATTCTCCCTGCTAAAGAAATCATTCTGCTCATCTAACTGCTTTTTCAATTCCTGAAATTGCTATGAATTGTTTCGGATTTCAGTGAGTTTTTCAGAAGTACCATCCTGAATTCTCTTTTATTTAAGTTGCAGATTTCTATGTCTATAAGCTTATTTTCTGGAGATTTTTCTTTTTCTTTCCGAAATACTTTTTTCGCCTTGTTTTTCCATGGTGTTTAATAGACTAATTCTCTGCCTGGGCATTAATGGAAGTGTATTCTGCTTTTTTTTTTTTCCCAGAAAGAAGATTTATTATATAAAGCTCTCTCTTTTGCTTGTTGCAAAGAAGGCATTTTTCTTTTGATTTCCAATCGATGACGTCTAAGCCTCTTAGATCCCAGCTTTATATAAAGCCTTAATAATGTTTTTTTTTTCTTTCTCCTAGACGTTTAATCACACACGCTACCCTCAGTCTCAGTCCCTGTCCAGGTTAACAACTGTTTCGGTAGTCCGGTCTTGGAGGGTATGTGGGAAGGGCCCTCTGGTTTGGGGGATGGGGGCTGCAGCTCAGCCATGCGTTCTGCAACCCCAGCTGATAATAATCAACTGTTGTTTCTCTGCCATTCTCACTTCTCTTCTTTCTGCCCTCATCCTTGGGCACTGCTGTGTTGTGGAGCTCACAGCTCTCTCAGGCAGCATTGTTCAGGGAACCCGTCACACCTTCTCCCCCACCGCCTCCTCCTTCTGTGGGGAGCTACAGCTGTGGCTGACAGCTTCTTTGTTTCTCCCAGTCTACCACGTGACTCTTGGAGTTCTGACCTGTGTTAGTTCTTATGTGCAGATCCCACTCTCAGACGTGCTGGTATGCAGGTCGGATGCATTTTGTCGAGTTTTAGATGTTCAGCTTAGTTTTGTTTCAAGGGGAGAGATCTAGGGATGTCTCTCATTCCACCATGATTCTGATATCACTCTGTTTTGTTTTGTTTTTAATACAATTTACACAATGTCCGTATTTTAACTGGTAAGTTTAGTTCATTTTTTGATCTTATGATTATATATTTAAATTTATTTCTATCATAGTATTTTACGTTTTCTCTTCACCAGTTGTTTTTTTACAGGCTTTTTTTTTTTTTACAAAAACTTTTTCATCAGGATTTTTTGAGTATTTTAAAATTATTATTGCTTATATCCCCTTTAGCATTGTCAAAGTTATGTTTTCTATTTATTTTAATAATTTCCCTTTTAATGGTAGTATACATCCTTGACTTAATAAAATTTAATTTTGAACAATATCTCTTTCTCTCTTTCTGTCAATGTAAGAATCTTAAATTACACTAACACTGATAACCTTTTGCATTCAAGATATTATTGGTGGCTAAGAATTTAGTTTCACTTATTTTATTATCTCATGTGATTTGTCATTGCCATTATCATTGTCATCATATTATCTATATCATCACCATCATTTTGTAATCTATGTTATTTAGATCAGCAATCAGTAAACGTTTACTGTAAAGGGCCAGATAGTAAATAGTTTTAATGTTTCTGACATCACTTCATGTTGGTTTTTAACCTGCAATATTGCTGAATTTATTTATTACCTCTAACATTTTGTGTGTGTGTGTGTGTGTGGATTCTTTAGGGTTTTCTATACCTATCATCATTCTATCTTCAAATAATATACTTTAACATCTTCCTTTTGAATTTGGATGCCTTTTATTTCTTTTTTTTTTACTAATTGTTCTGGGTAGAACTTTCAGTACTATTGATTAGAATACAAGTGATGAAAGTGAGCATACTTTTCTTGTTATTTATCATAGGGAAGAAGGTTTCAGTATTTTAATATTGAATGTGATGTTAGCCGAAGGATTTTCATATCTGGCCTTTATCAAGTTGAAGAACTTCTCTATTCCTATTTTATTCATTTATTTATTTTTATCATGAAAGAACGTTGAGTTTTGTCAAATACTTTTCTTTGTGAAAGTTGAAGTGATCATCCAGGATTTCTCCTTCATTTTAGTAATGTGGTGTTTTACATTTATTGATTTTTGTATGTTGGACTACTCTTATGTTGCTGAAATGAATCCCACTTAGTCATTGTGTATAATCCTTATAATAGGCTAATGCATTTGGTTTCTTATTATTTTGTGAAAGATTTTGCATGTATGTTCTTAAAGAATATTGTTTGTAGTTTTCTATTCTTGTGTGTTTTTGCCGGGCTTTAGTATCAAAGTAATGCTGGTATTTTAAAATGGGTTAAGAAGTGCTCTATCCTCTTCAATATTTTGGAAGAGTTTCAAAAGTATTGTTGTTAACTATTCTTTGAATATTTGGCAGAATTTACCAGTAAAGCCATATAGTCATGGGTTTTTCTTTGTTGGGAGGTTTTGAATTACTAATTCAATCTCCTTATTTGTTCTATACCTATTCATATTTTCTATTCCTTCATAATTCAGTGTTGGTAAATTTGGTTTCTAGAAAGTTGTTCATTTCATCTAGGTTATCTAATTTGTTGACAAATAGTTGTTCAAAGTATTCTTATAATTCTTTTTTTATTTCTAAATGTTAATTAAAATGCTTCCTGTTTTTTTTTTACAAAACCTCTATGAGATAGTAATTCTAGTGATCTCTCTCTCTCT
>NW_011888965.1:3196931-3233796 GCF_000151845.1 Pteropus vampyrus | reverse complement strand
ATATATCCCATTCACACATTTTTCCCACTTTCTACTGCTCTGCCAACCACCAATCTGTTCTCTGTATCTAGTAGCTGTCATTGTTTGCTTTGTTTTTTAGATTCAACATAAAGTGAGATCATACAGTATTAGTCTTTCTGTATGACTTATTTCACTTAGTATAATGGCCTTGAGATCCATCCATGTTGTTGCACATGGTAAGATTTCCATCATTTTTATGGATGAATAATATTCCATTGTGTGTGTATCTGTATGTATATACATATATATCACATTTTCTTTACCATTGATCTATCAATGAACACTTAGGTTGTTTGCATATCTTGGCTATTGTGAATAATGCTGCAGTAAACATGGAGGCACATATGTCTTTTCAAGTTAATGTTTTCATTTTCCCTGGATAAATATTTAGAAGTGGAATTGCTAGATAATATGGTAGTTCCATTTTATTTTTTTGAGAAGGTTTAATACTATTTTCCACAGTGGCTGCACTAATTTACATTCCTACTAACAGTGCACAAGAGTTCTCTTTTCTCCATATCCTTGCCAACATTCGGTATTTCTTTTCTTTTTGATAATAGCCATTCTAACAGGTGTGATATCTCATTGTGGTTTTGATTTGCATTTCCCTGATGATTAATGACATTGAGCATTTTGTTATGCACTTGTTAGCCATCTGTGTATCCTTTGGAAAAATGTCTATTCAGATTTTCTGCCCATTTTAAACTGTACTGTATTGTTTGTTGATATTGAGTCTTCTGAGTTCTTCATATATTTTGGATATTAGCCCCTATGATTTGCAAATATTTATTCTCATTCAATAGGCTCTTTTTATTTCGTTGTTGATTTCCTTTGCTGTGCAGAAGCTTTTTAATTTGATGTGGTGGTCCTGCATTTTTATTTTGCATTTGTTGCTTTTAAATTTGATGTCAGATTCTAAAAGATCATAATTTTTTTTTCCCAGAAGCTTTATAGTTTCATGGTTTACATTCAAGTCTTGAATCCATTTTGAGTCAATTTTTATATGTGGTATAAGAGATTAGTTGACTTTCATACTTTTGCATGTGGTGGTCCAGTCTTCCAAACATCATTATTGAAAACTATCCTTTCCTCATTGTGTATTCCTGGCTCGTTTGTTGTGAATTAATTGACCATTTCTCTGTGTGTTTATTTTTGGGCTCTCTATTCTACATTCTGGGAATGCCCCTTTTTATTTCCGATTTTAACATTTTGGGTCTTCTTTCTTTCTTAGCCATACTAACTAAAAGTTTGTACATTTTGTTAAGCTTTTTAAAGAACTTTTGGTTTCATAAATTTTCTTTACCATTTTTCTGTTTTCTATTTTGTTTATTGCCACTGTAATCTTTATCATTTCCTTCCTTCTGCTAGCTTTGAGCTTAGTTTGCTCTTCTTTTTCCAGTTCCTTAAGGTATATAGTTATGTTATTGATTTGAGATACTTCTTTTTAAATGTAGGTGTTTATAGCTACAAATTTCTCTCTAAACACTACTTTAGCTACACCTCATAAGTTTTATGTTGTATAGTTTTTTATACATCTCAAAGTATTTTATAACATTCCTTTTTTTTTTCTTTGATCCATTGGATGTTTAAGAATGTATTTTTTAACTACCACATATTTATGAAGTTTCTATGTTTCCTTTTGTTATTGATTTATAGTTTTATTCTATTGTGGCTGGAGAAGACAATTTGTATGGTGTCAATTTCTTAAGAAGCCTTTATTAAGGCTTCTCTTGTTGCCTGGTATATGGTCTAATATTCCTTGTATACTTGTGAAAAATGTGTATTCTTCACTTCTTGAGTAGAGTATCCCATATATATCTGTTAATTCTAATGTGTTTTCCAAATTATTTTATACCGTATTGATTTTCTGCATACGTTCTATTTATTATTGAATATAGATTATTGAAGTATTCAACTGTTATTGTAAAACTGTTTCTGTCTTCAGTTATGTTAATTTTTGCTTCATAAATATATTGAGGCTTTGTTCTTAAGTGTATGTCTGTTTATCTGCATCCTCTCGATAGATTAAAACTTTTATCAATATAATTTATTCATCTTTGTCACTTGTAACCTTTTTTTCATTTAAAATCTATATTGTTTGATAATAATATAGCCCATCCCAGCTCTCTTTTGGTTATTATTTTCATGGAATGTCTTTTACGTCCTTTTACTTTTAACCTCTTTGTGTCTTTCTATCTCCAGTGAGTCTCTTATAGACAATATATAGATGAATCATGTTTTTTAATTCATTCCGTCAATCTCTACTTTCTATTTGGAGATTTTAATCTGTTTACATTTAATGTAATTATTAATAAGAAATAAATTACTTCTATCATTTAGCTAATTTTTTCTGTGTATCTTCTATGCTTTTATCCCCTCATTTTCTCCATGAGTGCCTTTTTATATTTACCTTATTTTCTTTTGCAGTACATAATTTGACTTTCTTTTTCTTTGTTTTTTTGTTTTTTTTTTGGTATTCTTTCTAGTTACTTATTTACTGGTTAATTAGAGATTACAGTTAAATTCTTACACTTATAACTGCCTATTTTGAATAATATAGTGTACAGTAGTGTACAAACACTCTTCTATCATCTCCATTGCTCTTCCTTTATATTGTAATTGTCACAGATTACATTTTATATTTTCAATATGATTATTGTTTGATGAATTTTATATTTAAAAAAAGAGGACTTACAAACTAAGAGTACAGTAATACTGGCTTTTATATATTGAGCTATATAGTTCTCTTATTAGTGGCCTTTATTTCTCCGAGTGGCTTTTAGTTGCTGCTTATTGTCTTTTGTTTCAGTCTGAGGACTATCTTTGGCAATATTTTTTAATCTGAGAATGTCTCATTGTTGCCTTCATTCCTGAAAAAAAATTTTGGCTGGCTAATTTTTTTTATTTCCTTTTGGGTCTTTAAATATGTCACCTCACTGCTTTTTGGCTTTCATGGTTTCTAATGAGAAAACAACTGTTAATCTTGAGGACTCCTTGTGTATAAAGAGTCAGTTCTCTTTTGCTGCTTTCAAGATTTTCTCTTTTTGTCTTTTGGCAATTTGACTGTAATGTGTTTCTTCTGAAGATCTTTTGAGATTTTTCTGCAGAAAGTTCATTGAACTCTTAAATGCATAGATGGAAATCTTTCATAAAATTTGAAAAGTTTTTGGCCATTATTTCTTCAAAATATTCTTTCTGCTCCTTTCTCTCTTATTTTTCTTGGACTCACATATGCATGTGTTGGTCTGCTTGATGATGTCCCACAGATATATTAAGCTTTGTTCACTTTTCTTACTATTTTTTTTTCTTTCTGCTTCTCAGACTGGATAATTTTAATTGTCCTATCCTTAAGTTCACTGATTCTTCCTTCTTCCTGCTTATTTCTATTGTTGAACATCTTGTGTGTTTTTTCTTCATTTCAATTATTGTACTTTTCAGCACCAGAACTTCTGTCAGATTCCCTTTTTTATAATTTGTATCTCTTTACTGATATTCTCATTTTGTTTATATATTATTTTACTGTTTTTAGTTATTTTTCATGGTTTTCTTTAGCTCTTTGAGCATATTTCAGACATTTGATGTAAAGTCTAGTAAGTCCAACATCTGAGCTTCCTTGGAGATTGTTTCCGTCTATTTATTTATTTTTATTTATATGGGTCATACTTTTCTGTTTATTTGTATGCTTTGTATTATGCTTAATAATATTTTTGTTGAAAACTGAACATTCAAATATTATATTGTGGTTATTCTAGAAATCAGAAGTTTTTCTCCTTCCCCAGCATATGCAATTCTTGTTTATTGAAAGCTGAGCTTTGTGTTTAGCCAGTGCTTTGACTGAAATTAACTTGGATGTCAGTAGTTGAAAACAAAATCAAACAAAACAAAAATTCTCTCTCATTCTTTGCAGATTGACCCTGGAGATGACGTTCATTTAATACTTAGCCAGATTATTTACAATTCCCCTTCAGCCTTCACTTTCTGTTTGCACTAAGCTTTTAAATCAGCCGGTAGTGAAATTTTAGTATCTTCCCAGGTCTTTTCTAAGTATCTATTTTGTCCTGGTAATGCACATGGCTTTCAAAATTGTCCAGTATGCACATGTACTTTTGGATGCCTTAATTTTGCAAGATATACCCTCTCCCTGACTTTTTCTTTCAAGCTTTAGATTGTCTTTTGCCCTAAGTCATTGTGTGTTTTTTATTAGCCTTAAAATATTTTTGAACAATACCTGCTGCTTGTTCAGTCTGAGTGAATTATATGTTAGGCATAACAGAAATGGTGACCTCCAGACATGTTAGAACAGATATTCACAATAATTTGTGAATAAGGTCTGATCTGCTCCCATTGGAACCAGAAGCCAAAGTCCCACCCTAGAAACACAGACTGGCATCTTCAAGACTGCAACTGATCTCGGGAGAGAGTGAGGCAAGGGCAAATAAAAATGTCACAAAAGTTTCCTATAGTTTTTAAGTTTCCTTTTTCTTGATTCATCATTTTCTTGGTTACTGTGAACCTTTGACTTTTCCAGAGTTCTAATAACTTTGATTTCAACAATTCTTGTTTTGTTTGTTTGTTTGTTTTTATGTTTCTGTAGCATCACAAAAGTTTGGAACTGCTAACTCCACTGTTTTGCTGATATCTTTCCCATTGCTTTCTGAAAAGTAAATTCCATATGTAATTTTGTGTATGATCATAACATGTTTGAAGAATATTTTTCTACTTACACATTAATTAGACAGATAAAATTAATTTCAGAAAGGAAAACAGTGCTCCTTCTGATAATGAAGGGATCTGATATAAATAAACTTTTTCACAAAGGAGTTGATTGATTTCCTTGAGGGATTTTACCAATTCAGGGGCTTAGCATTAATCTCTGCCAACATTCAGGCAGATTAGACACCCAGCAGAGGTAGTAGCCAGATCATACATTGTAAGAAGTCATGCTGTTAGGTTCATGCAGAACCTCCAATCCTGCCATCAAGGTTGCTTTATTAATGTGCCCAATATTCAACTGCTGGGGTGACCAAATACAGATTATGGCTGATTTTCACTGAATGATCACTATCACCTGGTTGTTCTCTGCTTCTTTGTAGCAGATGTTCTTTAGTGAGCATTAACACAAATAATAAAGCTCCACCTAAATTTATGCCCACTCCCATAGGTCCATTAAAATGTGTACCTCCAGAACTCTGTCTCTGATCTTTCAGCCTTGCTTCTTTGTTATCTCTAACCAACCAGATATGTCACTGATCACTGAATGTGTGTTTATCAGTCTTTATCTCAGGCCACGTCTCCATCTATTGATAGTAGTCATGGGAGATTTGGGGAGATTTGATTATTGGGGAGTGCAGTATAAATCAATTATTTGCTTGCACCCACATAGTGAGCTACCTCATCTATGAACTAGACTTAGGAAGTATTGAATTTATGTAGTAGCACTAGCACTTGAACAGTATTGACACAATAGAAAATAGAAGGATTGTAGAGCTGGATAGCTTTTGTTTATTTTCTTGAATACCTTTATATGAAGAATAATGACAGGCTAAGGCCAGTCAATTAACAACCCATACATGGAATTCATAAGGCCACTTTATTCTTTTCCTAGGACTGCCATCACGAATTACCATAATCTGAGAATAAAAATTTATTATCTCACAGTTCTGCAGGTCAGAAGTCTGAAATCAGGGTATTGATACAGTTGGGTCCTTCTACGTGTTCTGAGAAAGAATCCATGTATACTTATATTCTAACTTCTGATAGCTGCCAGAAATTCTTAACATTCTGTGGCTTGTAGATGCATCATTATAATCTCTGCTTCCATCTCCCCATGGACTTCCCTTTTGGTGTCTGGGATTTTACCATTTCTGTCTCTTATAAGTATATGCATAATTGAATGTAGGATTCACTGAATCTAGGATGATCTCATATTGAAATTTTTAACTTAATTATATCTTCAAAGACCCTATTTTCATATAAAGTCATATTCACAGGAATCAGGGTTTAGGACTTGGATGTATTTTTTGTGGCCACTATTCAATCCACTACAGCCACTATGGCGGCATTTAAAGAGATCTTTAATAGACATAGGGTAGACTACTAAAAATCAAATCTAGGATTATTTGTAAGGAACAGCTGAGATACAAAAGAAATTGAATATGTAGCTTGACAGGTATCCTATGTTCAAATCAGAGCCCCAATAAGAATTGAGTGGAACTCTGAGACCTGTGATAAGGACTTTTCGGTAGATGCATTTGAGAAAAGGATGAGGCTAACTTAAAAGGACACCAGTCACATTGGATTAAGGCTCACCCTAATGACTTTATTTTGACTTGATTACCTCTATAAAGACCCTATCTTCCAAATAAGGTTACATCTGAGGTACTAGGAGTTAGAATTTCAACATATAAATTTTGAGAGGACATAATTTAATCCATAGCACAGAGATATTTTTACCACTCAACATCTGAAGCAGATGTCTTTGTTACCATCCTGTCTAGTTGTAGCATTCCTGAATGGTAACTTTATGCAGGTATCTCATGCATAGTTTTCTGCCTTATCCCAACCAGCAATCATATCTTCTTCTGTGTGAGTGCTAAGAAAAAGTCACAAGCATACAAAAGGCCCTTTTTCTTTTAAATTCAGGCACGTATTTTAAATATTTTCATTACATCTATCCTTCATTTCTATTTATAGGTATGAAGAGAGATTCTCCATTAGCTCAGAACACCATATGCTTGAAACTGGAATTTCATTGATTCATTTTATAAACACATATTAAAAGTTTTATATATACCAGGTAATGTTCTAGGCACTAGTAAGACAAAAGTTAATGTGTCAACGTGCCTCTCGCAATTTGCTCAAATGCTAATATAACAATTAAAACATTAGTTATGTAATATTTGTTTGATTTTAACCAGCTAGTAACTCCCTTGGCTTCATTATTCTATCCTTTGTTGGAAAGAGCCTTGTGTTCTATCACAATTTTCTAGCACTTCTCTATGAACTATAAAGATGCTAACAACCTACAATTATTAATCACAAAACTTATACATTCTTTAGGCCATAGAGTCTGAGATTGCAGCCCTGGCCACACCAGGCAATATCACCAGTTTTTTATCCAGTTATTTATCTTGATTGCCTCCTCTTCCCTTAGAGGATAATTTTGTTTTGTTTTGTTTTGTTTTGTTTTGTTTTGTTTTGTTTCATTTTGTTTTGTTTTCCCCTCTGTGATTTAAACCACTCTTTCAATGCCACAGTGATTTGGATTCATGAAGGTTTGACTGTCTAACTTTGACAGCTCCAGCCATCTGCACAATGGGTCTAAGAAACATTTCAGTGAAGTATTGTAATACGGCAAATTCAAAACTAAGGAAGTCTATTTGGATGTAAATTAGGATCTTGAGTCGACAGACATATTCTAGAGTTTCTGGTTTAGTGTCTCAATATTTATTTTGGTTAAACCTATTCTGATTATATCAGATGTGATTTTCCTTCATAACTTTCATTACAGAATTAAATGATTTTTTTTTTATATTGAAACAGAGTGTTTCAAAGTATTAAAAGACACAGATTTTTATTCCAGCTACGCTCTTCTTAAAAGATACTCTATTAAGTCTTAATTTCTCCCTATCCTAGAATATTAGCAAAAGTTGTTTCTGTAGATATAGTATAAAATAATTTCAACTCATATTAAAATATTATGATTCAATTTTTAAAATGCATAACTGTTCTATTTCTAAAATTCTTACAAGGAAATGTTAAGAAAATCAGTTTAGGAAAATAATAGATTATCTTATCTCTAGACAGAATTTCTCCAGTTTAAATAAAAAGAAACTATTATACAAGGAAAAGTTATTAATGCTCATCTTTAGGTTATATCCAGTTGTAGATAAATATATGTTTAAGTTTGTATAGTCTTTTAGAAAAGCATATATGTTTTTTCCTAGTTAAAAATATATGTGCTTTTCCTAAACACCTACATATTTAAATTGTCAATGTAATCTTCTAGGAGTTAAGAAGTTCATTTCTCCAACATGGCTAGAATCTAATTTTAATATTTGAATATTTTATTCAGCTACTAAGATGCAATCTTCATTTTAAAATATGTCTGTCTAGAATATCTAGATCATTGAATGAATAAAAAGTGAGTTTATTTTAATGATTTTGATAAATGCCTTCAGTTGATTATTAAGACTAGATCAGCCCAAAGAAATTTCAGGGAAATAATCTATATGTTGCACAGCTAGAAAGAGCCACACAACTTATACCAATTCTAAGGAAGAAAAGAAATTTAGTCCAGTTTATGGTGTAAAATGACATTGCATTTCTAGTTTTCAAAATCTCAGACAAATCAAAATAGAAAGCTTGCTCCTTCCTAGCTAAATCAAGAGAAAAGACTGACAGAGGAAAAATGTGATCAAGACAGAACCATCTGTAGCAATGTAATAGTTATTTCAGGCTTATGCCAAAAACACACTTAATAAGAAATTAAGAGGTAAAGGAAGGACAATTTCAAAAGGATTCAAATCCTGAAAAAAATATCTGTATACAGATACAAAAAGAAAAGGTAATTCCCTTATTATAGTGTTAGAAACATCTAGATTCTAGCTCTTAGAATCATTGTGATTTTTGTGTTTAATCCCCATCCTTTACTTGCTATTTTCTGTTTTTTTTGTTGTTGTTGTTTTGTTTTGTTTTTTTGCATGAAGTCCAACAAGCAAACAAACAAATGAAATCTATATCCCTAGGGTTATTATATCCCCTTTTTTAGTTGGGGGAGGGCTCTAGATAACTCATTTTTACCCTGAAGTGATGTTTAATAATGCCCCCTTTTACTTTCAAAAGTGTTAACGATTTGGATGATATATGCTCACTCTAAGAATGAAAGAAACTTGAATCAATTCTATAGAATTGTGCCCTGTTTTTTCTGAGCTTCCTTTGCAGCCATGGTGGCTTTATTCCAAGGCTTCTTAAAGACACCTGCTACCCAGAATCTGGCACGTAGTCGCATTGGATAGCACCTAAAACTATTCTTGATCCTAGTCTGAATAGAAATGTTCAAAGTTACTGGAATCAATTTATAAGAAGTACAACACATTTTTATCCTTGAAATTTTAGAAATTACCATTTTTTAGTAGACCAATTGATTTTTGGACAATATGGATCTCTGTTTTGAGTATATTTTCAGTCTATTTCTCTGTAACGGAGGCTGATTTACACCAAAGATAGCCTCAAAATCATTTATTTGTTATAAAAGGTTTTGGAAAGCAATATTTTTACTCTTTTTTTAAATAAAATAATTTATAGCTGTTATGGCTTCTCTTTTCGCATTGGTATTTTATGTCCATCTCTGAAAAGTACATGACTATTATGTTTATCCCTGAATTTCTAAAATCTGTACACTTAATCCTGATATTTAATTATTTTACTTTATTTCCAAGACAAATGCATGTATTTGGGCTGTAAGATATAGTGCTGACAATTTTAAGGAAAATCAGTAAGCCTGCTGAAGCTAGAATGCATTAATCCCAGAATTGCCAAATGTCACTGACAGGAGGCAAGCTCATCTAGAGCCTTAGTCTCACTCTATTTTGGAAGTGAGGTGCCAAGCATATAGACATATAAAGGTAAGTATAATCGATGATTCATCTTGTTTGATTTCCTTTGTTATGTTTATTTTAAGAAAATCAATCAAAACAACCACGAATGACCTCTAAGAAATGAAATATGTAATTAATACAGTATCAAGCACAGAGGGAAATAATTTTGTCCAGAGTGTATAGATTTTCAACAGACACAAGTAAAATCTCAAAGTCTAAGAAACAACACGGCTCTCACTCTCTTCATATCCCATGCCTATTAAAAAATATTGTTTCATGCTAGAAAAGTTAAATCAGGCTTGTCAATAAATTAATCCTGACACACCCCACTATACACTTGACTTATGAAAAAACAATGAACAAATATGAGCAATTATTGTGTAAGGATTGATAGATGATAAATGTTTAAGTTTTTTCTTGGGGGCAATGTTCAAACAAAGCATTATGAGGGGCATGAGCCTATACCATAAGAGGATTGGATGCCCAGTCTTTGTTCCTCTTATTTTTATCCAAGAAAAGCAACATTTGTATCTATACATTCTTTTATTTTTGTGTTATTGGGGCAATATATTTGAAAGTCAGTGGAAGACCTCATGATCTTGGACTCTTTTCAAGAAGATTTAGTTCTAGAGTTAAATAGAAAAAATCTTGTTGCAGAATGGTCTTAATTTATTACCTATTTCAAGAATACACAAGGATATTTATTGTGAACTTTCATAGCATTTTTCTTGTATAAGAAATAGAATCAGACTTCAAAAGTACCTTTGAAATGATGTCGAATCCTCTTATTTGTCAGAAAGAGAGCCTCTACCTAGAGAAGATAAGTGAATTGCCCATGATATACAGAAAATTTGTAGAGGTACCAGTACTGGAATCCAAGTATCATGCTCACATTCCAGTGATTTTTTTCCATCACACCGCAGATTTTAAATGTTCTCTGACTCATTAAAGCAGCAATAAATATACAACTTTTATTTCTAGCTTCTTTGGGTTACTCTATGTCAAAATCACCCTAAGACTGTGTTTCTACTTTTATTTTCTAATTTGCACTGATTCATTAATTTTTGTTCTTAAAGAAGATAGCATGCGATCAAATATACAGAAGAAAATAATTTCATTTCTTGAAGGTTCACTGTCTTCTTTTCTTCTCAGATTAATGCTATCTGACATGAACACTGCAATTCACTGCATCAAGCAGAAAATGCAAAAAGACAGCTTTTCTGAAAAGCAAACCATAGCTTTTAGAAATATAACTAAAATGAAAAGCAGCATGTAGCTGGGTCATCTGGTCAGGGGCATAGAAAATGTTTTCTATTTGGCAGCATTTATCCAGAAGCCAAAAGAGTTCACAACCAAGCATTTTGCTATTCATGTAACTATGGTTTCTTCCCTTGTTCTTCCCACTTTATTATGTCCTTCCTACATGGTAGTCATCTTTTCCAAATTACCTATTCTGACACTCTACCTCATACTAGCTCTCAAATGAAACACATGACTCATCACTTGGACCCTCCTTGCCATTCTTTCTATCTTCCATTCCTCTCAAAGTTTACTAAATCAGGAGAATGCTGCAGATAATGTATATGATTTTTTCCAAGGGATATGGCAAATTCTCACGTTAACTTTGTGCATAAGGTGGACCCAAATGTGGAACTGATTTTAGGACAGTGATATCAATTTATAGCTGGCTACGCAACAGTACCCAAAGAGTACCAATTAAATGAACAACTGTCAACTTAGAGAGAGATGTCTAGTGAAATACCACAGGAATCTGTCCTTAGTCCTGTTCTGCTTTCTATATTTAGAGATGGCCCCACCAGCCTATAAACACTAGGAAACCAGACATTTCATATTCACCATTCCCAATGTCTAGTATAAATTAGGTAAGCAATAAATATTTGTTTAAGAATCAATGACTAAGAGGAGTATATTGATAATATGCAAATAAAATTCATAGGATCAAGAAATAAAAACAGCAATCACAACACATTATTGATGGCTTAGATAACAAACCAGATTTAATGAATACTTGGCTACAAACATACCACAATTTGTCAAATATAACAAAGAATAAGTTCGGTTTAAGACTAGACTGTGTTTAACATAGAAAAAATTTTAAAGACTGGAGATGTCAGCAAGATGGTAGAATAGGACATATCAGCCTTTGTCTCCTGCCCATCCCCATCCAAAATATTAGACTGCTATTCACAAAGGAAAATAGCCCTAAAAGTTCTCAATAATCCAATAAAGAACTATAGTAAAACAGTGGAGCAAAACATGGAAAATAACTACACAGAAAGGATCCCTGAGGAGATTGGCTTACCTAAGACCTTTGGAAACAGCTAAGAACAAAGAATGCTAGAGCTTATTGGTATCAGCCATGCAGCAGATGCTATCGTGCTTTCCAGTGCATGCTCTGTGGAGGACCACTTTGGCACTGAAGACCTCAATAGCCCCTGAAACTTTCACAGCAGAAGACCCCCTAGTGTTCATCAGCCCAGATCCCAGCAGAGTGCTATGCAGAGGACAGCGGCAGCTTTCACTACTGAGATAAACAATAGCCATTGCCATCACAGACCATCCCAGGGGTAGACATTTTGCTGTTTCCCACTCCCAGAAGGAAATACTGTTGCACCATGTTGGGATGAGGGGTGCTACCACCTTGACCTCTCTCCAGTTCCAATCCCCAAAGCCATAGGTGCTTCATGTACACCTGCACTCCAGACTCCAACTCTAAGGCCACTATATGTGCCCATATCACACACACTGGAGACACCACTGCTACAAACTAACAGGAATCCTGAATGTCAGAGACAGTATTTCACAATGTACACTTGCTCTCTGGACCCTAGCTCCATAAGTATCCATAGGTGTCCACATGTTGGACACTAGTGTCACTGCCACTGCAAGGGCAACCAGCAGCCAGACCTAATACCAAAAAGGACCCCCCTTAGTTACAACATCCCTCTTAGTAGAAAAGTGATTAGGAGATCCCCAGCAGCCTTTGCCATTGAAGACCCCATCAGCCCTCACTGCCACTGTGAACATCCACAACCTTTGCCATTGAAGACATTTATAATCTTTGTCAATGTTGACTTCAGCTGATAGAAATGCATAGAGACTATGCCAGTCAGCCTTCCTCATAGAAACGACCACCATATTCTACCTAGTCAGCACCCTCGCACAGATGAAGACCATTCCCCATCAAAACCAGTCCATATAGTCTGGGAAAGGTGACTGTTTCATCAAATACACAGATATCAATGCAAGGCTAAAAGACACAAAATATCAAGAAACCATGACCTTGGCTTACACAGGAGCCCCTCTCAAGGGGCTCCAGAACCAACGCACCCTAAGATTGGTGTCGAATCTCAACAGAGCACCACCTCATCATCCCCATAAATGGCATACCCAAAGGGTGATTTCAACATGCACACGAGCCAGCTGGTGTGACTTGCACTCTATAAGGTCAGCCCCCACTCAGCAGTTCATATGCTGTTGGCATGGCCAAGCTTGATAGCGCATTAGCCTGATAATTAATCCCATCCACTGATGTGCCAACAGCAATCAAAGCACAACTACAAGAGGAGGGCATACACAGTCCACACAAGGAACATTCCTAGAGTATCTGATGCGGGTGATCAGGGAAACTACACTACTGGGCCCCACAAGACACCTACTATATAAAACCACCCTGATAAGACTCAGAGATGTAGTAGATGTACATAATACATAGAAATGAACACAGAAAAGCAACCAGAGTGAGAAAACAACAAAAAAGACATGTCACAAATGAAAAAAAAAAAAAAACAGGAGAAAACTCCAGAAAAAGAATTAAAGGAAATGGAAGCAAGCAATCCACCAGATACACAGTTCAAAACACAGGTTATAAGAATGCTTAATGAACTTAGGAGAATAGATGATCTCAATGAGAACTCCAACAAAGAGATAGTAAGCATAAAAAGAACATGGAAACCATAAAAAAGAACCTGCCAGAAATTAAGAAAACAATAAATGAAATAAAGTCTATATCAGAAAGAATCAACAGTAGATTGGAGATGAAGCAGAGGATTGAATCAGCGATCTGGAAGATAAGGTAGAAGGAAACAATCAGGGCATGAAAAAAAAAGAAATAAAAAAATGGAAATAGTTTAAGGGATCTCTGGGACAATATTAAGCATATCAACATTCACATCATAGCAGTACCAGAAAAAGAAATGAGAAACCTATTTGAAAAAATAATAATAATAATAATGACTGAAACTATTCCTAACCTGGTGAAAGAAATAGACACACAAGTCATACAAGTCTGGGAAGCACAGAGAGTCCCAGCAAAGAAGAATCCAAACAGACCCACATCAAGACACATCATTAAAATGGCGAAGTTCAAAGACAAAGAAAGGATGTTAAAAGCAGCAAGAGAAAAGCATCTAGTTACCTACAAGGGAGCTCCCTTGAGACTATCAACTGATTTCTCAACAGAAACTTTGCAAGCCAGAAGGGAGTGACATGAAATATTTAAAGTGATGAAAAGCAAGGACCTACAACCAAGATGATACTACCCAGCAAGGCTATCACTTAAAATTGAAGGTGAGATAAAAAGCTTCCCGAATGGGAAAAAAAAAACTAAAGAAATTCTTTACCACCAATCCAGTATTTCACAAAATGTTAAAGGGATCTCTTTAAGAAGAAAAAGGGGGGCAGATGTAAATATGAATAATAAAATAGCAATATGTATGTACTTATCAATAATCACTTTAAATGTAAATTAATTAAATGCTCCAATCAAAAGACATAAGCTAGCTGAATGGATAAGAAAATGAGACTTATACATATGCTGTCTATGAGAGATCCAGTTCGAATCAAAAGACATACACAGACTGAAAGTAAAAGGATGGGAAAAGATATATATATATTTACAAATGGAAATGTAGAAAAAAGCTGCAGTAACAATACTTATATCAGACAAAATAGACTTTGAAACAAAGGTTATATTACCAAAGAAAGAAAGACATTACATAATGATAAAGAGATCAATCCAACAAGAGGACATAACCCTAGTAAACATTTAAGCACTCAACCTAGGAAACCCTAAATATATAAAGCAAATATTGACCAATAGAAAGGGAAAGATCAACAGTAATAGAGTCACAGTAAGGGGCTTCAACACCCCATTCACACCAGTACACAGATCTTCCAGACAGAAACTTAACAAGGAAAGAGGGGCTTTAAATGAGACACCAGACCAGATGGAATTAATCAATATTTTTAGAGCAGTTACACCAAAGCAGCAGATTATAAATTCTTCTCAAGTACAGATGGAACATTTTTCAAGAAAGACCACATGTTAGGACACAACACGAATCTCAATAAATTTAAGAAGATTGAAATCATATCAAGTATATCTCCAATCATGATGGTTTGAAACTAGAAATTAATTATAAAAAAAATTTAAAATACACAAAAATGTGAAGGCTAAATAACATCAACTAAACAACAAATGGGTTAACAAGATCAAGAAAAAAAATTCAAAGAAACCTTGAGACAAATGAAAAATGAAAACAGAATGACTCAAAATCTATGAGACACAGCAAAAGCGGTCCTCAGAGGGAAATCAGAGCAACACAGACCTCCCTCACGAAGCAAGAAAAATTTCAAATAAACGATTTAACCTTACACCTTAAGAAACAAGAAAAAAATGGCAAACAAATCCCAAAGTGAGTAGAAGGAATGGAATAATAAAGATTAGACAGAGCAGAAATAAACAAAATAGAGTATAAAAAAATACAAAAGATCAATTAAATCAAAAGCTGGTTCTTTGAAAAAATAAACATAATAGATAAAACTTTAACCAGACACATCAAGAAAAAAAGAAAAGACCAAACTAAATAAAATCAGAACTGGAAGAGGACAAGTAACAATTGACTCCACAGAAATACAAAAGATTATAAGGAAATACCATGAGCAATTATATGCCAACAAATTGGACAATCTGG
Organism: Pteropus vampyrus; assembly: GCF_000151845.1. Lineage (NCBI taxonomy): Eukaryota > Metazoa > Chordata > Mammalia > Chiroptera > Pteropodidae > Pteropus > Pteropus vampyrus. Next base: position 3,218,180 of record NW_011888965.1, on the reverse strand, counting down.
ATGAAATGGATACATTTCTAGAAACATACAATCTTCCAAGACTGAGTCAAGGAGAAACAGAAAATCTAAACAAACTGATTATTACCATCAAAATAGAATCAGTAATCAAAAACTCCCAAGAAACAAAAGTCCTGGACTGGATGGCCTCAGGGGTGAATTTTACCAAACTTTCAAAGAAGAATTAACACCTATCTTTCTCAATCTATTCCAAAAAATTTAAGAGGAGAAAAAGTGTCCAAGCTCATTTCACAAGGTCACCATCACCTTTGTTCCAAAGCCAGACAAAGACAGTACAAAAAAAAAAAAAAAAAAACTATAGGCCAAGATCCCTGATGAACATTGATGCAAAAACCCTCAACAAAATATTACCGAACATAATTCAGCAATATATTAAAGATAATACACCATGATTAAGTGGGATTTATTTCTGGAACGCAAGGTTGGTTAGATATTTGCAAATCAATTAATGTGATACACCACGTGAATAGTATGAAGGATGAAAATCATATAATCAGATCCATAGATGTAGAAAAAGTATTTGACAAAATCCAGCATTTATCTCAGTAAGTGGAAACAGAGGGAACATAACCCAACATTATAAAGACCATATATGAGAGACCCACAGCTAACATCGTATTCAATGCAGAAAAGCTAAGAGCATTTTTCTTATGATCAGGAATAACACAAGAATGTTCACTATTACCACTTTTACTTTTACTTAACATAATATTGGATGTCCTAGCCACAACAATTAGACAAGAAAAATTCACCCAAGTTGGAAAAGAAGAAGTAAAACTGTTATTATTTGTAAATGACATATTACCATATATAAAGAACCCTAAAAATTTCACACACACACACACACACACACACACACACACACACACTATTAGAACTGATAAATTAATTCATTAAAGTAGCAGAATACGACATTAATATTTAGAAATTGGTTGCATTTTTATACGCCAGTGATGAACTTTCAGAGAAATTAAGAAAACAATCCCATTTACAATTGCATCAAAAACAATAGAATACTGAGGAATAAATTTGACCAAGGAAGTAAAAAACTTGCACTTGGAAAATTATAAGTCATTGAAGAAAAAATTGAAGAAGATATAAATAAATGGAACTATATACTGTGCTCATGGATAGAAAGAACTAACATCGTTAAAATGTCTATACTACCCAGAGCAATCTAAAGTTTCAATACAATCCCTATCAAAGTACCAATGACATTTTTCACAAAATTAGAACAAATAATCCTAAAATTTATATGGAATCATAGAAGACCCCAAAAAGCCATGGCAATCTTGAGAAAGAAGAACAAAGTTAGAGGTATCACTCTAATTGATATCAAACTATACTACAGGGCTATAGTAATCCAAACAGCCTAGTACTAGCATAAAAACAGGAACACAGATAAATGGAATAGAACAGAGAACCCAGAAATAAATCCATGCCTATCTGGTCACTTAAGTCATGATAAAGAAGGCAAGAATATACAATGGGGTAAGACAGTTTATTCGATAAATGGTGCTGGGAAAATTGGACAGATACATGTAAAAAAATGAAACTGAACCACCTTCCTACACTATATACAAGAATAAACTCAAAATTGATTAAAGACTTAAATGCAAGACCCGGCATCATAAAACTACTAGAAGAAAACAGAGGCAGTAAACTCTCTGACATTGGTCTTTTCTGATATATCTCCTTGGGGAAGGGAAACAAAGAAAAGATAAACAAATGGGACTATATCAAATTAAAAAGTTTTACACCTCAAGGGACACCATCAACAAAATGAAAAGGCAACCTAATGAATGGGAGAAGATATTTGTCAATGATACACCTGATAAGCGGTTAATATCCTAAATTTATAAAGAACTCATACAACTCAACAGCAAAAAAAATAAAAAATAAAAAATAAAAATGGACAGAGCTGTGGTACATATATACAATGGAATATTACTCAGCCTTAAGAAGAGATGAAATATATTGCCATTTGTGACAACACAGATGGACCTTGAGATAATCGTGCTAAGCAAAATAAGCCAGACAGAAAAAGTTGAAAATGTCTACAGCCATGCCACTCAAAACAAACCTGATCCCATCTGATCTCGGAAGCTAAGCAGGGTTGGGACTGGTTAGTACTTGAATGGGAGACCACCTAGGAAGACCAGGTGCTGTAGGCATAAAAAAATTAAAAATAAGGGATCGTAAGCTGACAAGGTTCTTGCAATCTGTGAGATCAACCAAGGGTTGCCTCGCCTAAAATAATAAAAAATAAAAATATAATTAAAAAATAAAAATTGTTAATTAAAATAAATTTAGTGGAAAACAGTGAAGTAAGCAATGGAAAGAAAAAAAAAAAAAACCCTAAAACTATGTGAAAGAAAAGCCTCAGGAATAATAAAAGAAAAGAAAAAACAACAAAAAGTTGAAAACTACATGATATCATTTATATGTAGGATATAAACCTAAAAGCAACAAGAGAACAGTACAAAAAGCAGATACTCATGAATATGGACAATAGACTAGTGGTTACCAAAGGATGGAATGAGTATTTATTTATTAAAAACTAACTAACTAAATAAATAAATAATTTTTTAAAAGATGGGCAGAAGACCTGAATAGGTATGTCTCCAAGAGGACATACAGATGGCCAATATATATATGAAAAGATGCTCTACATCACTAATCATCAGAGAAACTGAAATTAAAACCACAATGAGATATCACCTCAGATCTGTCAGAATGGCTATCATCAATAAATAAACAAACAACAAGTGTTGGTGAAGGATGTGGAGTAAAAAGAACCCTCATGTACTATTGGTGGGATTGCAAATTGGTATAGGCGCTATGAAAAACAGTTTGGAGGTTCCCCCCAAAATTAAAAATAGAACTACCTTATGATCCAGCAATTCCACTTCTGGGTATTTATCCAAAGAAATCTAAAGTACTAATTTGAAAAGGTTACGTTATATGTTATATTACATGTATATATATACACATATATAATAAATACATATATATCCCAATGTTCATCGTGGCATTATAAGAGATAGGTATACACACCACAATGTTCATTGCAGCACAATTTACAATAGCCAAGCTATGAAAGCAACCTAAGTGTCCATCAATACATGATTGGATATATACAACAGAATATTTCTTGGCCATAATAAAGAATGAAATCTTATCATTTGTGACAACACAGATGGCCCTAGAGAGTATTATGCAAAGTAAAATAAGTCAGACAGGGAAAGAAACATCATATGATTTCACTGACATGTAGAATCTAAAGAACAAAATAAACAAACAAAGCTGAAACAAACTCATAGTACAGAGAACAATTTGATGATTGCCAGATAAGAGAGGGTTGGAGGACTGGGTAAAAAAGGTAAAGGAATTAAGAAATACAAAATTGGTTGTTTCAAAATAGTTAAGGGGATGTAAAGTACAGCATAGGGAATATAGTCTATAATATTGTGATAACTATAGTGCCAGGTGGGTGCTAGACTAATTGGGGGGATCACTTCGTAAATTATATAAATGTCTAATCACTATGCTGTACACCTGAAACTAATATAAAATAATATTGAATGTTAACTCTTGTTGAAAAATAAAAATAATAAGGCTGCCAATAAAACTAATGTAATGTTAGGTTGCATTAAAAGACAAATGTCCAGATCTAAGTAGTTGAACTCCTAGTTTTCAGAACGTCCTCATTGGCAAAATATCAGTCTTACTACTGAACTAATTATCCAATTACAGTTTGCCTAAAATGTAACTTTTTTTGAGAGTTTTGGCACTTCTTCGAAGATTCTAAATTTAAAATATAATTATATTAAAATTTTAAAAAGGTACTTTAGACAAACTATCTAAAAAGTTTCTTAGTAGACACAGTAAGAAAAGCACTCAGTAGAAAAACAAACTTTCCCATCATTTATATTATCTAACATATTTAAGAACTACTGTTTTAAAATAAAAAAAAAATACTGTATGAGAAAAACCCTTTACATACAATAGTCTCCCTTATCCGTGATTTTGCTTTCCATGGCTTTAGTTAACCAGTCGATTGCAGTCTGAAATATTAACTGGAACACTACAGAAATAAAGAATTCATAAATTTTCAATTAAATGCCATTCTGAGTAACATGGTAAAATCTCATGATGTTCCATCCAGCCTGGGACATAAATCATTCCTTTGCCCAACACTTTTATTCTGTATATACTACTTTCACGTTAGTCACACAGTAGCCATCTCAATTATCAGATCGACTCTCATGGTATTGAAATGCTTGTGTTTAAGTGACCCTTATTTTACTTAATAATGGCCTCAAGAGAAAAAGTAGCAATGCTGGTAATTTGGATATGCTGAAGAGAAGCCATAAGTGCTTCTTTTAAGTGAAAAGGTAAAAGCTCTTGACTTAATAAGGCATTGTATCATCTCACATCATCACAAAAAGAAAGATGAGTACAGTGCTATAAGATATTTTGAGAAAGAGACCACATTTACATAACTTTTATTGCAATGTATTGTTATAATTGTTCTATGTATTATTAGTTCTTGTTAATCTCTCACTATGCTTAATTTATAAATTAAACTTTGTCATAGGTATGTATGTATAAGGTTCAGTACTATCTGTGATTTCGAGCATCCACAGGGGGTCTTGGAATATCTCTCTCACAGAAAAATGCAGGGGGGGAAGGAGAGGACTACTGTATTGGGTTTAAAATACCTAAAATACCAGAAAGATGGTAAAAGAGAAAGCAGCATGCTATTAATGTAAACACATTCAGAAAAGCATCAAAATTTACATTAAGTAACACATAAACTCAGTCTACTTCGGCAAGATTATAGCCAGACCATTGCACTTAGTTCTGAATGCCTATTGGGAAAATGCAACATGTTGACAGAAGAGAAACAGGATGATTGGAATACTTGAAATCATATCATTTTAGGAAGAGGTGAGACAAAACTGATGGTGTGAAGATGGGAATCAGGGCTGAATCTATGACAGATGATTTGGCCAATTATAACTTTAAAAATTTGAAATGGCGGCCTTGAAATTATATCATTAGTTGTTTTTTTCAGGTTATTATTTATAACCTTAATGTTAAGATTTATATCATGAAGGTTATTTATAAAGAAGTTACAATTTTAAAAATTCTACCGAAGGTTGAAACTGAATTATTTTTAGGCTTGGCATTAAAATTTTTCTTTCTGAAAATTTTTTCCACACATCCTGGTCCTATGACTCTGTTTTGTTCCTAATTACTTCTTTTAAATAAACTACTGTAAACTGTAAGTTAGTTTTGATTTGAAGACTAGACTTCTGGAGTTTTCAGTTATCTATAACATTATCAAGAAGCTGAAAAGAAACTGAAATATTTGTTATCAAGCCAATGATACAATATCCCATACCTATTGGTGTCAAATTATCTCAGGCTTCATTACTTTGTGTCTTAATGCAAAATGAAACAGCAACAGTTAAGTAGAAATGTGATTAAAGAAGTGGTGCATTGTAGGCACATTGACTTGATAACTGACAATCCTAATAGAATAACCATAAATAACAGGCTGACATAAAGAATATGGCTTTGCTGACCATTTGGGCAAAAATCCCTACAACCTCTGTAACATCTGAGAATGATCTTTTTCAACAGAGAATGATCATTATTTACAATAACCAGGAGTAACTAAAAATGATAATCTTATTGAATTATCTAATGAATATTCATTAAATGTCATTCATTTTAGAGAATTTTTCTTAAAAAAATAAATTTTTAAAATCAGGCTAATAGAAATTCACATCAGTTTTATGAAAAATAACTTATGCAAAGTGACCCCGGGTCTAAAGATGTCAGATAAGCTTTGTTGCACTTGATCCTAGATTTCACTCTTCAACATTATTTAATTTGGATTTATATAGTTAGCAATATTAGTTGAGTCTAGAAAATCAACCTTACTCCAATTCCTATCGTTAGGATTTACAATTATTACTAATTAATGCAATGGGGTGGGAGTTGAAAAGGTAGCAATAACCTCATACTCCAATGTTAGCTTCAAAATATCCCTGGAAATAAGGACATGAGAAGTACATACCAAATGAATGAAATATTTATTCTCCAGCTGAAGTATTCAAGAAGTGTTTATTTCAACCCTCATCCATTTTATTAAATGTTCATAGTTTTTTTCATTATTGTTACCTTTCCAATATTTAACCATTTAATTCATAGCAGATATCATATTTGAGCATTACATGATTTAACTAATAATTACAACCCATAAAAATGACTCACAAAGCAAATTTTTGTAAATTATATTTTTCCATTGACCTTTATAGTAATGTAAAAAATGTGTTTCTGATTTTTTTGTTGTAGCTTTTCCTGCCTCTAGGGATTATAACACAAGATGAGTATAGTTACCCCACTAACTCAAAACATCTGCCACCTGCCTGAGGCTATGGCTCAATTCAGGCATGGGATGCAGGAAACCCTGCTCTTTCTACCTTGCCTTAATTTCAAATGCTTATCTCATGCGGGCAACTTCTCATCTCCTACCGTCACAGCCTGGATTTGATGGCTCATGCAAGATCAGGCTGTGGGAAATACGAGTAGCAGCTGGTCACATACTACTGTTTCTGTGGCAAGGTACAGACAATTGGAGATCTCATTTTGTATATGCTCCTGGAAACTGTTTGTTTGCTGGCAAATTTTTGTTCATGTGAGGTTTCTGGAAGCACATATTAAACTTATTACCTACTTTTCTATTATGGTGAATTTGTCATTGGTAAATCCTCATGTAATGGGATACACCTGCACTGTTGAATTAAGAAGCAGGGAAGCTGCATAGTAAAATTAACAGTTGGCATTTGGTGTTAGGACACATTACTGCATTTGCAAACTCACTCAATAAATCTACAGATTTTTTTTATATTTCTGTGTGTGTGTTTGTATGTGTACATTATATTTCCAGCTAAGAAATTATTACATCTGTTGATTGCTTCACACCGTGACTCAGTGTTCAGGCAGCAGTGAGTCAGCATTCACAAAGACACTATTATTGGAAGCTTTGTCTTTTAGGTAAGATGTATAATTAAAGTCCTAATCACTCTGTATTCACTAATTACCCAATGCCACTTTTTCAAGGATATGGACATTAATTAGTTCTAGTGTCCTAAACCAATTCTAAATTTGGTAATTACATTGTATATTCTGCAGTTTCTGCTGGGAAACATGTTCATTTCCTGTCTCTAACTGATGGCCAGTTGTTAAATAGCTTCCAAGTTTTCCCCAGAGATGGCTACACATTAGAAATAATTCTGTTATAGGATGTTTTCAGAATGTTCAAGATGAAAGGAGCTATGTGAATTGTATTATTATTGTTTATTGTTATTGTCTGTGATAACTCTCTTCACGGCATCATTGCATTAGTAATTTGGAGGCAAATGACAATGTTATAAGATGCATCTTGGGGATTTTTGTTAGTGAACTTAATGTCTGTGCCCCCCTCCCCCAATTCGCATGTTGAAATTCTAACCCCCCATGTGATGATATTAGGAGGTAGGGTTTTTGGAAGAAAATTGGATCATGAGGGTGGAGCCCTCATGAATGTGATTAGTGCCCTTATAAAAGGGACCCCAGAGAATTCTCTCTCTACCTCTTTCTGCCATGTGAGTTGGCAATCTACAACCCAGAAGACAGCCCTCACAAGAACAAGATCACGCTGCCACATTGATCTTGAACTTTTAATCCTCAGAACTGTGAGAAATGAATTTCTGTTGTTTATAATTCACTCAGTTTATGGCATTTTGTTATAATATCTCAAACCTAAGACAAATTGTTGCCTTAAAAACAATTTATATTGGTCTAATACTTCCAAGTTCTTAATAAATGCATATATGTTAGCAGAACAGAATTGTAAATTCTTTTTTAGATTTCTGATTTTAGATTTCTTCAAGTGTGGGGGTGGTTCTAACGGATAAAATAAATATTCACTAATGATGAAAAAACGGTAATGAGGAACTTTGTCTTATGAACTAATTACTCATCTCCTCACTCATAAAAATAAACCATTTCAGCAGATGTCTCCTATTAAATATTCTGAGAACCTTCCATCTCTAAAAATCCTAGTGCAAAAAGTCACATTTAACTATAGAGCAAATTTTATAACCACAGAACACTGGTATATTATAACTTAACATTTAATAGTCACATACACATTTCAAAAATTAAACTATATATAGTATTATGCATTTATATATAATCCGAGTCTATAAATATAAAATTTGTGATTAATTTTGCATACAGAAATTGTGCTGGTCACGTCAGCTGTTTTGACAGTTGTTGAGGTTGAGACAAATCTTAGTAAGTGAGTTGCATATTAATGTAATCCATGTTAACTCTTTTTAAGTTGCATTATCACAGTAAGTACATTAGATACTTGGGGAGGAGAGGCAATTAAAAGATGTTCAAATCTAATCATCCATGCTCTGAATCAAGTAGTGAGACAGCACTGTGGGATGGGTTTTAGATAGACATAGTTTCACTCTGTGACAAATTCTTTTAAGATTACAACTGTAATCACAAATATCTCTAGCTTCTCTTAATAACCCTTTGTAGATTTAAATGCCCCACAAAAAAAATTGTGCTATGCAAGAGATAAACACATTCAAGCTCCTTTAAGAAGGAGATCATGTCTTACTCATCCTGATAGCCTTTGTTTATGGTAAAGTGATATACTTTAGCAGTTCAATTAAAAATTTGCTTAATAAAAAATAATAGTTTTTTTTCAGTTTTAGTTTTCACCAGTTTTTGAAATACAATTTATATTATCAACTTTGTAATAGTATTTCTTTTAATTCATCTTAAAACTGTCTCTTTATTGTTTCAGAGGCTACTTATCATCTGGGACTTTGTGAATGAATATGTGCTCATCCAAGGTATTTATTTGACCAGCAATTATTTAGCATTTGCTATATCCAAGGAACTGTGGAGGATACAAACATGAAAAAAGCCAGATTCCTAAAAGAACTTTCACTCTAATGAAGGAATATAAGAAAGAGGAAGATTAAACAAAAACAAAAACAAAATAAAACAAAAAAACTAGAAAGTATCCTAATAAAGAAACAGAAAAGTGCTATGTGACCTCAAAGGAAAGTAAGATGACACTGCATGGGAAATGGATTAAGTAGGGAATAATTCAGACTGCAATTACAAAGTAGAACCTTGTTTTGTTTAGGAGACCTTCCTTTAAAATCTTGTACTGATGACATATATTGGTTGGTCATCTTTTAATCTCTTTGTGAAATTATTTCTTGTTTACAAAGTTGCTTATTATTATCTTTAGGTAGCACTTGGACTGCTCAAAGAGACTGCTTAACTTACTGGTTACTGTATAATGAGATGTCAATTCCTGATGTGTTAAGTGCTCTTAGGAAAGACTTGCCTCCTTTAAGGTTTTTCCTAAGATACTTTGCACCACTAACACTACTTAGAAAATCATTTTGTAATTGCAAAGTTAATCTGGAAAAGATCTTAAGTATGTACTATGCACAGTTACTAGTCAAACCAGTAGATGAATTCCTAATCAAACTTGCTTCTTCAGAACAGCACTGTCTTTTATATCACTTTTCATTTTGTTTTAAACTAAGTTCGGGAGAGATAGGTCAAGCATGTACAAGTCATTGGGCAATCTGTAATTTCTCAGCTAATGGTAAATGTCTTCTGTGTTTCCATTTATTATAAATTATTATAAGAAAAATGCAAGTACCAAAATTATTAGTCAATCTGAGAAAATAAATTAAACCTCACTAGAACTGAATGAGAAAACACCATAGTCCATTTCTTTCCTGAAATCCATTAACCTCTCTTTCATATAAAACCTATCACAGAATTTATTTTGATCTGAATACATATTTATTTTATTACCAGATACTGTACCACATAATGTATTCAGTATATTTTGCACACATGAAGAAGTTAGGTAGCCCAAAAATAAAGTAGCTATTGTCTTATGATAATATACAATCTCTCGGGAAAATAAAGAGGTCATTGATGACAATAATCTGAAATCCAAAAATATAAATGTCTAAAATAATTAATAAAGACTTAGGGTCTCAATCATGAAAGAGAAAGTATTTTATGTCAATGATGATTGAAAAGAAATTACCAAGCCTCACATGATAAACATTTAACCCACTATCCTTTCCCTTTGTCTTCACTTTATGAATATTAAATCAATTAGTCTTCTGTTACTATAAGAAAAAAAAATGCTTGTTGATTGATTGATGAGAAAATATGTTCCCTACAGGTGTCCAATAGTTTCTTTCCATAATAACATAATCAAAAATATAATTTTCACTTTAAATTCTAGGCAGAATTTTCAATACCTTAGTGTTGAAATTTTCAATACCTTAATGCCTGCAGCATAAATGTTCTCAAACTATTCTTATTCACGCTGTTAAGCTATGTTGAACATCTCATGTGAAAATACATTTGTAGAACACCACAGCAGTCATTCAGTATCTGCTAGTAATCTAACCAGCATTTTGAGAGGACCATATTCAGAAGTAGTATTGTAAGAATGACAAAGGGAACTCTTTTATCCAAAATAGGAGAGAAAGTAAAGACAACAACTACAACAACAATAAAAATAAAACCCTCACATATTAGTTTAATTTTGCACGAAGCTAAAACAATAGGTTGGAAAATAAGGGCTTCAGCTAATCAGTTGTTTGCTCATTCTACATGATTACAAATAATTAAGTCAATAGTTTAGCAAACATTTATTTAACTTGCCTTGTTGGTGAAGTGACTGTATTGCATTGCATGATTTTGTGAGTCTGAATCACAATGCGCAAAATCAGGAGGATGGATAGACTGCCCAAGAATGAAGTGAAGACGTATTTGATGGCCAAGCATGGACCAAGAAATCTATCAACAGCATATGGCATTTATGGAACTGAATAATTTCTATCTGGAGATAGAAATTATTTCTATCATGGAGATGATTGCGTGGAGTTTAGCTCCATTGCAAATTGCAATTCTAATTTTTGGTAAGTCCTTTTTGACAAGTGTAGTAGTGTATGCACCTCTCTGGCATTAAGGACTGGGTTTACATTGAGAAAGAAAATCTTCATTGGATTCCAGAAGTGACATATTGGCAAATGAGTATGTGCGGAAGAAGTAAGATGTTATACTTTCACATTATTTTGGGGTACAGTTGGATCAATATTATCCAACTACAAAAAACTTAATGATTTATGTTTTATGTATATTCACTCTATAATTTAGTACTCATAGAACTGCTCCCACTTCCACTTATTCCACATATATAACTCTCAAGGTGGTTGATCCAAGTTCCCTGAAAAGAATTGGTCAAAATAGTTCTTAAAATATGCTAAGAACAAATTTGTAAAAAAAAAAAAAAAAAGGCAATATTTTTAATGCTTTTGATAAGCACTGTTATTTCATTGAGTGGCCAAATAAAAATTACTTAGCCCTCTTTATCTGAAACTCTCACATTCATCCAAATACAGCCCTCTCCCCTGGCCAACGAACACAAACACATGTATGTACATATACACAATCTTCAACCATAGTAACTTCATCAGGGGTGCCACTTTGAGTCTAAGGAAATAGTTATAAACATTCTAAGCAGCACACAGCCAATAATCCCTGCGAAAACTTGGGGCATCATTATTGTTCTGGTACTAAAAAAATGCAGGCTTTATCATATGATGAGACTACCACAGAGAACAATAAATTACTTTTTTTTTTTTAGAAAATGTAAAATTATCTTTATTTGTGGATTTTTAAAATTTTTCAATTACATTTGATATTCCATATTATTTTATATTATTTTCAGGTGTACAGCATAGTGGTCAGACATTTATATAATTTACGAAGTAATCCCCCTAATTAGTCTAGTACCACCTGACACTATATATAGTTATTACAACATCATTGACTATATTTTGCACTTTATATCCCCTTGACTATTTCATAACTACCAATTTTTACTTTTTAATCTCTTCACCTTATTCATCCAGCCCCCAACATCCTTCCCATATGGTATCAGTTTGTTTTCTGTATCTATGACTGTGTTTCTGTTTGTTTGTTCATTTGTTTGTTCTTTAGATTCCATATATAAATGAAATCATATGGTATTTGTCTTTCTCTGTCTGACTTATTCCATGTTGTCACAAATGGTAAAATTTCATTATTATGGCCTGAAAATATTCCATTGTATATATGTACCCCTTCTTTTTTATCTACTCGTCTACTGACGGACAGTTGAATTGTTTATTTGAGATTTTTCTGTTTCTTGATGTAGAATTATATTCCTATGAACTTTCCTCTTAGAACTGCTTGTGTCATGTCCCATAGATTTTGGGTCATTGTATTTTTATTTTCATTTGTCTCAAGGTATCTTTGACTTCTTCCTTGATCTCAAACAACTGATTCATTGTTTAATAGCATGCTATTTAGCTTCTATGTGTTTGTCTTTTTATTTTTTTTTCTTGTAATTGAATTGTAGTTTCATATGATTGTGGTTGGAGATGTTTGATATGATTTCGATCTTATTCAATTTCTTGAGACTTGTCCTATAGCCTAACATGTGATCTATCTTGGAAAATGCCCCATGTGAACTTGAAAAGAATGTATATTCTGCTGCTTTGGGGTAAACTGCTCTAAAAATAACAGGTAAATTCATCTGGTCTAATGTGTCATTTATGGCCATGATTTCTTGTTTATTTTCTGTTTGGAAGATCTATTTCTTGATGTCCTTGAACTGTTAAATCTCCTATTATCAAAGGGTTTGGACACTTGACTAAATAGGATCACAGATCATTACAAAACAATACTTAATTATTTATTTAGCCAAAGTGATTCAAAAAATCAATGGCAAGTATAGAAGGTTACATAGATGCAAGAAACCTTAGCTTTTTTTTTTTTTAATAACAAGAAGACTCAACTATTCTGAGCAAAGACCTGATAAAGACAAAACATAGAATCTTTGTTTCTTAGGCATATTACATTAAAATCAAATAAACGCTGTCCTTTTAACAGAGACAAAAAATAAATTCTAATTTTGTACCAATGTACTTTTGATATTAAAATTTATTTAATTAAATTCATTTAAATTTTATCCAGCTTGGCTATACATTAAAATTCCCTTTTCATATATATTCTATAATGTATTAGTTCTATTCAGCTTTGTTTTATTTTTATTTTATTCTCATTCTGGCAACCATTTTACTTTAGGACTAAATTGTTTCCACAATTTCAAAAACTTACAAAGCATATATAGAAACAAAATGCTGCAAGGTATTTGTTACAGAATAATTACGGAGTTACTCTTGGAGGATAGCATAATCTCCTGTGCATTACATTAAATGAATATAAAACTCTGTATAATATAGTCAAAGGAAACTATATACTTTTTAGAAATTAAAGTATGAGATTCACTCGTGTCTATAAGTTCATTATAATATTGCTCTGCTAGATTGGGAATGATAGAAAAGGAAGGGGCATATATGATACTCAAATTATTGCTGAAGAGGATTGCTCTAAGTTGAGTAGTCAGAATAAAGATTTAAAAGATGGGACACCGACTTCTAAACTGATGACAGGGCTATAAGAATTTTGGAAGTTACCACCAGAATTCTCAGCCTTGCAAGTAGTTCTAAGAAACAAGAGACTTAAAAAAAAAAAAAAAAAAAAAAAAAGATTGCCGCCTGGTTGTAAATCTGAAAAGACAAGAAATTAAGTATGAGTCAATCAAAAAGTGATTGTAGCCAGGCCTTGAGGAGTTATCATTGTGTGTGTGTAGGACAGAAAGGGTTGTTGTTCTTGTATTGGCCTTTTCAACTAGCTGTATAAAATTTTCTTTTGTTCAACTCACTGTGGTGTAAGAGCAGTAGCCTTCAAACATGTTGCATTTCATAGCAAGAAATATAATGGATATTATGGCCTAGCACATACTTACATATATAAAACCATATAAGCAACTGAAATGGAAGTTTAATAAATAGACATATATTTTCTATATTTAGCATATGCCATGTACACATTCTACTTGCATTATATGAAATTACTCTTATTTATATATTATAAACAAATTGTGATAAACTATCTATGAATTATAGATAAATTAAGGATATAAATTATTCATTTGTCTATATTGATAAATGTTTGCTATGCATATTTTTTTATTTAAATAAATGTTAATCATAGTTTACCTATGCTCTGTGATCATAATTTGAATAACAAGAAGTTACAGAAAACATTTTGATAGCAGGAGAAATGTTCACGGGAGTTTCATTGCTGTTCATCTCCCAAAGATGTGCCTACTGCTTTGCTTGCATTCTCTTATCAACAATGCACATAGTTTGTGCAGTTAATTTACTATTATTATTATAAGTGTTTTGGCACTTTATCTTTCTTTCATTTTGTATTCCCAGCACTTTTTCAACTTTTTAAGAACTATTTGTAATCTTTGCTTTCCAGTAGAAAATAGAAAGCAAGCAATTGTCAAATATCGTGTATTTGCAATCTGCAGTGAATTAGCAAACTAATATATACATTTCAAAACTTTTATTTATTTTTATTATTTTTATTTTATTTATTTATTTTAATTTTATTTTTAATTAATTTTTAATTAAGTTTATTGGGGTAACATTGATTAATGCAATTATATTATTTTCAGGTGCACATTATAATTTGACATCAGTATATTCTATTGTGTGTTTATCACCAAAAGTCCAGTTTCCTTCAGCTACCACATATTTGATTCACTTTACCTACTTCAACCGCCCCCTACACCCCTATATTTGACCCCCTTTATCCCACCTACCTCACCCCTCCTCCCCACCGCCTACCCTCTGGTAACCCCTAATCTATAGTCCAAGTCCATGAGTCTCTGTTTGTTTGTCCTGTTCATTTGTTGCTTTTAGGTTTATATACAACATATAAGGGATATCATGGGATTTTCAACTTTTTCTGTCTAGCTTATTTCACTTAGTATGATTATTTCAAGGTCCATCCATGTTGTTGCAAATGGCAGTATTTCATCTCTTTTTATGGCTGAGTAATATTCCATTTATAAATGTACCACAGCCTCTTTAGCCAATCATCTATCATAGGACACTTCAGTTACTTCCATGTCCTGGTCACTGTGAATAATGCTGCTATGAACATTGGTGTGCAAATATCTTTACAGATATGAGTAGAGGGATTGCTGGATCATATGGTAGATCAATTCTTAGTTTTTAGAAGAACTTCCAAATTGTTTTCCATAGTGGCTGTACCAATTTTCAGTCCCACCAGCAGTGTATGAGGTTTCCTTTTTTCCACATCCTCTCCAACATTTGTTATTACTTGTCCTGATGATTGTAGTTGTTCTAACAGGTGTGAGATGGTGTCTCATTGTGGTTTTGATTTGTATTTCCCTAATAGCTGGCGATGTTGAGTATCTTTTCATACTTTTGTTGGCCATTTTTATGTCCTCTGGGGAGAAATGTCTGTTCAGATCCTCTTTCCATTTTTGATTGGATCATTTATTGTTGTTGTTGTTGTTGTTGTTGTTGTTGTTGTTGTTGTTATTGAGACGTGTGAGTTCTTTGTATATTTTGGATATTAGGCCTTTATCGGAGGCATTGCTTGCAAATATATTTTTCCATTTGGATGGTTGTCTCTTTACCTTGTTGATGGTTTCTTTTGCTCAGCAGAAACTTTTTGGTTTGATGAAGTCACATTCATTTATTTTTGTTTTTGATTCTCTTGCCTTTGAGGTAAAATTCATAAAATTCTTTTTAAGTCCAAGGTCCTTGAGTTTAGTTCCTATGTTTTCTTCTATTCATTTTATTGTTTCAGGTCTTATATTCAGGTCCTGAATCCATTTTGAGTTAATTTTGGTGTGTGGTAATAGACAACAGTCTAGTTTCATCTTTTTGCAAGTGGCTTTCCAGTTTTCCCAGCAAGATTTATTGAAGAGGCTTTCCATTCTACACTGTATGTTTTTGGCTTTTTTGTCTAAAATTACTTGCCCATATAAATATGGATTTCCTTCTGGACTCTCGATTCTGTTCCACTGGTCTGTGTGTCTGTTTTCCTGCCAATACCATGCCATTTTGATTACTGTTGCTTTGTAGTATAATTTAAAGTTGGGCAGAGTGATGCCTCCAGCCTCGTTCTTCTTTCTCAGGATGGTTTTGGCAATTTGGGGTCTTTTGTGCTTCCATGCAAATATAATGCATTTTTGTTCAATTTCTTTAAAAAAATGCCTATGGGATTTTTTATGCATTACATCTGTATAATGCTTTTGGTAATAAGGCCATTTTAACTATGTTGATTCTTCCATTCCAAGAACACTGAATATGTTTCCATTTCTTTGTATCATTTGAATTTCTTTTAATAGAGTTTTATATTTTTCATTATATAGGTCCTTCACATGTTTTGTTAGATGTTTTTCTAGGTATTTTAGTTTTTTTGTTGCAATTACAAATGGAATTATTTTTCCACTTCTCTTTCTGACACTTCATTATTAGAGTATAGGGACATTATGGATTTTTGAACATTGATTTTTGTATCCAGAAACATTACTGTATTTGCTTATTGTTTTTAGTTGTGTTCTTGTGGAGTCTTTATGGTTTTCTATATAGAAAATCATGTTATCCGCAATAGTGACAGTTTGACTTGTTCCTTTCCTATTTGGCTGCCTTTTATATCTTTCTCTTGTCTGATTGCACTTACTATGACCTCCAACATTATATTGAATAACAGTGGTGATAGTGGACAGCCTTGCCTTGTTCTTGATCTTAGAGGAAAGGTTTTTAGTTTTTCACCATTAAGTATAACGTTGTCTGAGGGTTTGTCATATATGGTCTTTATTATGTTCTGGTACTTTCCTTCTATACCGATTTTGTTAAGTGTTTTGATCACAAGTGGATGTTGTATCTAGTTGAAAGCTTTTTCTGCATCTATTGATATGATCATGATTCTTATTTTTTAATTTGTTTATGTGGTGTATCACATTAATCAATTTGCATATGTTGTACCATCCCTGTGCCCCTGGGATGAAACCCATATGATCGTGATGTATAATCTTTTTAATATGTTGCCGTATTCGGTTTGCTATATCTTATTTAGCACTTTTGTATCTGTGTTCATGAGAGATATTGTTCTGTAGTTTTTTGTTTGCTTGTTTGTTTGTTTGTTGTGTGTGTGTGTGTGTGTGTGTGTGTGTGTGTGTGTGATCTTTACCAGGTTTTGGTATCAGGGTGACATTGGCCTCATAATATGAGTTGGAAAGTATTGCCTTCTATTCGATTTTTTTTTGGAAGAGTTTGAGAATAAGTATAAATCTTTGAATATTTGGTAGAATTCACTGGTGAAGCCATCTGGTCCTGGACTTTTACTTTTTGGTAGGTTTTTGATGATTGTTTCTAGTTACATATTGCTGATCAGTCTATTTAGATTTTCCAGTTCTTGATTCAGTATATTTAGGTTGTATTTTTCTAAGTTCTTGTCCATTTTTTCTAGGTTATTAAATTTGGTGTTATATACTTTTTCATTGTATTATTGTATGATCCTTTCTATTTCTATGGTGTCTATCATAATTTTCTGTTTCATCCCTGATTTTGTTTATTTGTGTCCTTTTCTTTTTTCTTTATTGTGTCTAGCTAGGGTTTTATCAATTTTATTAACCTTCTCAAAGAACCAGCTCTTTGTTGCATTTATTTTTTCTACTCTGTTTTTTTTTTCAATTTCATTTATTTCTGGTCTAATTTTGACAATTTCTTTCCTTCTGCTGATTTTAGGCTTCATTTGTTCTTACTTTTCTAGTTTTTAAAAATGAAGCATTAGGTTGTTTATTTGGGCTCATTCTTGTTTTTGGAGATAGGCCTGTAATGAAATGAACTTTCCTCTTATGACTGCTTTTGCCATGTCCCAAATTTTTGACATGTATTACTATCATTATTATTCATTTCTATATATCTCTTGGTCTCTCTTTTAATTTCTCCTCTGACCCAGGCATTCTTCAGTAGCATGTTGTTTAATCTCCATGTATTTGTGGTTCTTCCTGATTTCTTTTTGCAGTTGATCTCTAGTTTCAAAGCATTATGATGAGAGAATATGGTTGGTATGAATTCAACCCTCTTATTTTTGTTCAGGCTTTCTCTGTGTCCCAGTATGTGGTTGATTCTTGATAATGTTCCTATTCCATGTTCACTAGAGAAGAATGTATAAGCAGATGTTTTGGGATGGAAGGGTCTATAAATGTCAATTATGCCCAGTTGGCCAAATTTTATTTAAGGATGTGATTTCCTTACTGATTTTCTGTTTAGATGATCTTTTCATATCCAAAGTATGGTATTTAGGTCCTCTACTATGACAGTGTTTTGATGTGTTTCTCCCTTTAGTTCTGTCAGCAATTTTTTTACATATTACTGGCCTCCACGATTGGGAGAATAGACATTAATAAGTGTTATGTCTTCTCGGAGAATAGACATTAATAAGTGTTATGATTCCCTTTATCATTATGAAGTGTTCCTCAGTATCTTTCTTTGCTTTTTTGATTTTAAAGTCTATTTTGTCTGATATTAGTAATGCTACTCTTGCTTTTCTCTGAATGCCTTTTGCTCAGAACTTTTAGAAGTATGTTCTTTCTTATAATAAAATAATATATAATTTAATATGATATATAACATGTTTATTAATAGAGCAAAATATCTTTTGTCTTTCTGTAAAAAAATTAAGTACATAAATTTATGTTTATCAGTTAATATTTATCTCATTTAGAAATGATTTACATATTTAATGCATATCCATGATTTGGTTTACCTTAGTATAAACTTTATATTTATTTAAATTACTTATTTTGACAGTATGCTTAGATTCAGCATTAAATAGTTAACCACCATATTTAGTTATTTTTCTTGTTGAAAAACTTTGAAGGCATGCCTGCTTTTATTAAATCAACAAAATTAAACTAGCTTTTATGTTATAAATTTTAGCCATATCTCAGGTACATAACTCAAAATAATAGTCAGATCCAAATTCTGTTTCTGGCAGTTGAAATACATTAAAGTTACTTGCTCAGTTGGCCATTTTTTTTTTTTTAACTAAATATGTGTATTTGCCTGATGTAAGGATCTAGAGATGGTTTTGAAGTCATTTTGTATTTTAGAAATTTTAGCATACCAATCAAAGAATGCATTCTATTGTCTTAAGTATGCCATTCAATTGATTTAGTTCCAAGGCTTTCAAGTTTATTATGTAGAAAAACAAATCTGGGGAGTTCGAAAGAGTCCCACTGGGGCCACTGTTTAAGTCATATTTGGTGTTATCTAGCTATTGAGATAGAAATTTACATCTACAGCCATGCTACCTTGAACAACCCCGATCCTGTCTTATCTTGGAAACTAAGCAGGGTCGGGCCTAGTTAGTACTTGGATAAGAGACCACCTAGGAAGACCAGGGTTGTATGCATAAAAAAAAATTAAAAATAAGAGATTGTAAGCTGACAAGGTCCTTGCAGTCTGTGATGTCAACCAAGGGTTGCCTCACCTAAAAAAAATTAAAAAGAAAAGAAATTTACAATATGAAGGATCATAGTTTTTAAATATAAAACCAGCTGGAGTCTCCAATATAGGATAATTCTCTTCAGAGGTCTTAGAAAAAGACAATCCCATACTTAAAGGAGTACACAAAGAAATTAGAGTACTCACCAGTAGCAAAACCACTCCAGTGGTGTGGCTGAGAGCTGGCACCATGAGACAATCATTTCCCAGGGAAATTGCACACCTCATCCCAAAGAAAGGTGACCACAACTGAAAGGAGGGAGAGCCTGAGAGGACCCACAGCAGAAGAACGCAGTAGTTCATGGAAGCAGTGAGCAGAAAAAGACTTGTGTGAATATCGCATTCCACTTCAGGAGGTGCTGGTGCTACAACAGTGAGTGTGTCGATCTCACTTCTGACACCAGATATATTAACAAATTGTCAGGAGGCAATAACACAGCAAAAGAAAAGGAACACATTTATTTGGGATCCAAGAATTGTAATTTGGGGTACACAGCTTTAGGTATCAACTCAAATAGTGTCCCACTAAGGAGCAAATGTCAGGTAGTTTCGAAAGACAAAATGGACAGTTTGCATAAGTCATTCCCAAAGATTTTTAATTCATTTCCCTTTTGCCCCGAGAATACTCGCTGGCGGTACTTGTGAGTGCAGTATTTATCCAGAGATAATTCATGAATTACAGTCCTAACCTGAGCCCCAAAGTTTGCTACAAAATATCTCACTTTTATTATTATTTTCGCATAGCTCTAGTATGATAGTCTTTAGAAACAAATGACATCATTCTACTTATAGCATTCAGTTTTTAGTAGTGGTATTTCCATTTACAAAATATAGTAATTTCCATCACTGAAAATATCAAATCCTAGAAAATGTAGCATTCCTATGCAGGATGTTAACATCATTCTCGGAGAGTTGTTAGCCAAAGATTCATTTGATTAATTGGATTTATGTATGCATTTCTATTACATTAGGATTAGAGACAAGTTTTGTTTAGAAATAACTCCAAGAACAGTTTTTGTATTTTATACTCATATTGGAAAGCGGTCAGATTTGCTTCAGCCTCAAAGAAAGTGTTTATGTAAAATTAAATTAACGGTGGCAGTGAGCTGCATTTTTTTTTTTCTAAACAGGAAATGAGTTAATTGGGGCTAGTAGCAGAAAGCTAATCTTGGTCACACACAATTGATTGCTAAAGTCATTGCTAAGTAAAAGTTCATCACTGTTGCAAGTTGGAGGTGTTCCTGAAGTGTTCTCCGAATATTTGTGGTTTAGCCCAGTTAAGAAATTCATGTTCTGCCTGATAAAGATGTGTGTAAGACCCATTACCTTAATGGTCCCCCAGCTCCATTTTAAAGCTCCTAAAAATAAGTGGTTATTTTATTTCACAGTTTACAAACTAATATTTATTGAAAACTTACTAAGTTATATATATATATAAAGTTCTTTAATCACCTCAATATTTTCAGGTCACATCATTGTTTTTTCTGGCTCACAAAAAAGTTTCTATTGTGTTTCCAGTTCATTTTTGTTTCCCCTCATAGATTTAGCTTAAACATACTTTAAGGATCACCAGTCATCACTTTAAGTATCCTAAAGAGCTGTAAAGCAGTGTCAGTTTTTGTATTGACCACTATTGGGTGTTTCAAAATGAAAG
>NW_011888965.1:3189206-3196776 GCF_000151845.1 Pteropus vampyrus | reverse complement strand
TTTTTTTTTTTACTTTTTCTAGCATCCTTCTAAGCTATATGAGCAAATTATATTCTCAGTTTTAATTTAATCTAATTTGAGTTGATTCTTGTCATCTGCAACAAAATGGGTTCTGATGAGTAACTTCTATAGATATATGCAAATAAAACCAGACTTCCTCTTGCCTGACTTTTTTCTTTTTAAAAATTATATTAAAATATAGCTAATATACAGTATTATATGATTCAGGTGTACACCATACTTATTCAAAATTTATATACCTAAAGAAGTGATCTCCATAGTAAGTCTAGTAACCATCTGACACCATACAACAATATTATCATATTATTGACTCTCTTCCCTATGTTGTACTTTACACCCCCATAACTTATTTATTTTATAACTGAAAATTTTAACCTTTTATTCTCCCTTACCTTTTCCCCCCATTTAAAAAAAAATTCAATTAGAGTTGACATTCAATATTATTTTGTATTAGTTTCAGGTGTACAGTATAGTGTTTGGACATTTATATAATTTACAGAGTGATCCTCCTGATTAGTCTAATACCCATCTAGCACTATACATAGTTATTACAATATTATTGACTATATTTCCTATGCTGTACTTTACATCCCCATAACTACTTTGTAACTACCAATTTGTACTTCTTAATCCTTTTACCTTTTTCACCCGACCCCCCAACTCCTCAAATATCTGGAAACCCTCAGTTCTGTGTGTGTATGAGTCTATTTTTTGTTGGTTTATTTTGCTTATTAGATTCTACATATAAGTGAGATCATATGGTATTTGTCTTTCTCTGATTTATTTTGCTTAGCATAATACCCTCTGATATCATCTGTGTTGTCACAATGGTAAGGTTTCATTTTTTTATTATGGCAGAATAATATTCTGTTGTATATATGTACCACAATTTTTTATCCAATTATCTATTGATGGGCACTTAGGTTGCTTTCATATCTTGCCTGACTTTTTGTAGTGTTTTCTTATTGGGTTTCTTGATTAAGAAATTAATTTTTCTAAAGAGGTTTCACTCAAGATAGCAGAGTAAATGCTGTGCATGCCTCCTTCCATGACCACATTAAAATTACAACTAAATCATAGAACAATAACCTGGAGAACCACCTGAAGACTAGCTAAAAAGAAGTCCTATAAGTAAGGATATAAAAAAGAAGCTATGTCAAACTGGTAGGAGGGGCAAACACATAAAAATGGTATGGCCCTCACTCATTTGTGGCAGTTGAAAATCAGGCATGGTATCTTGGCTGCAGAGCCCCTCTCTCCCTAGAAGCAAGGAATCATAGCTCTACACCAGGATCCCCAGCTTGGAGCACCAGTGCCAAGAGGAGTCTTTACAACACCTGGCTTTGAAAATCAGTGGGAATCCATCTGTCTGGGTGAGACTGTAGGTGGTTGGCAACCCAGGAGCCCTTTTAAATGACTTGTGCACAGACTACCTCACTCCCAGGAACTCTTCCTGGTCTCTGGTGGAGGGATGGTGGCTTGGGAGGAACCGGAAACATACAGGAAGAAACTGAGTTGTTTGGCTTCATGGCAAGTGCTGTAAAAACAGTCATAATTGTTCCTGTTTTGAGCCCTCCTCCCATGCAGCTGGTGGGCAGGCATAATCTGTTCTGTGTTGAGTCCTTCCTCCACATGGTCAAATTTGAATATCCTTTGGCCTGGTGAACTCCACTCGTTTTCAACTCATGAATCCCTGAGATCCCACTCCACCCAACTCATGCATTGCCAGAATCTCTTTCAGTGGAGGGCAGCCAGTATTGGCTTACACTGCAGACTTTCTTGGACATCTCTAAGGCATCCACGGGCCTCAGGCCAGTGGCAGCTGGCCTTGGTGTGCTCTGTGCCTTTTGCTGAGTGGCCCCAGGCTCAACAATAGTACCAAATCTGAATCTGCATTAACCCGGTAAGCAACACTCACCCTACTCTAGTTATTCACTGAGACTCCGCTTCACTCAACTCATATACTGCTCAAAACTCTTTCAATGGCTAAGGTGTATGTGCAGCTAGCAGGTGATGACAAGTCTCAGGGTCTTTTGCTGAGCTTCCCCAGGCTCAGTACTGTGGCAACTGGCCTCAGTTTGCAGCATGGCCTCTCCCATGTGCTTCCAGATCCAGCACAGGCAGCACCAACCACGGACTAACTTGTAACTCCTACCAGGGGGCCCTGGGCCAGTCATAGGCAGTGGCTGACTTTGGCCTGCACAGGAAGGCCCCAGAACCAACACACCTGGTGGCCAGCTTAAGACCACAATAGAGCCCCACGAAATTCACCCCACAGATGGAAAACCCAAAGGGTGGTCTTGGCAGGCACCAAAGATCACTTCACAAATGCTACTCCAGGTTATCACAGCAGCTCGTATGCTATAGTCATGGCCAGTCATCCAGCCAGTCATCCTGAGGACCAATCCCACCCACTGACATTTCAAGAGTAATTAAAGCTCAAGTACAACAAGAGGGCACAAACAGCACACACAATGGACACTGCTGGAGAATCTGGCTTGGGTAATAAGGTAGATTATTCCACTGGGACCCACAAGATGCCTACTACATAAAGCTACTGTGCCAACACTCAGAGACATAGAAGCTCTACGTAATACATAGAAACAAACACAGAGAGGTAAGCAAAATGAGAAAAAAAAATGTACCAAATAAGAGAACAGGAGAAAACTCCAAAAAAAGGAACTAAACAAAATGCAGGCAAGCAAACTACAATATATACAGATTTCAAAACACTGGTTATATAAAGATGCTTAAGGAACTTAGTGATAATTTCAACAAAGAGATAGTAAGCATAAAAACCAACATAGAAATGATTCATAATTTCAGCTATTACTTTAAAATTTTACCTGACACAGAAATAACCAAATTCCCTTGTCAATTGCACTATAATGAACTCTCACTAAATCTTTAACCTATGTTATTTTTAAGTGTTTTGTCATTTATAGATAGTTGTTTTCTTCTGATACTTTACAAAAATGTTCCTACAAAAAGGCTTTATCTTCAAGAAGATTCTGGAAAAGACCCTGGCAAATACCCTGGAATGAAGGTTTCTGATAATTTTAATAATATAACACTGAATAATAATAATAATAATAAAATTCTAGAACTTAAATGAAAGCTGATTGATTCATAAAACTGCTAACCTAAGATCAAGATCAATAAGAATTAGAGGAGACTAAATGAACTAGGATGATTTTAATTTTTATGAGTTGTTATGTTCTCTAATGTTTTACATTTCCAGATTAAAAGAAACATTTTCTCTTAAGTGTTTATGACTTATAGCAGTTTGATAAAATACATTTTCGTAAACAAAGATGAAACATTTATCTTTTCTCCCTACCTGATCCCTCCAGAATTTAGAAATGCTTATTAAATATTATTATTTTTATGACAACATATGTATTTGCATATGTAAAGTAAAGAATTCATTCTTCTTGTAACATAAAGCAATTAGAAATGTTAGCAATATTACCAAAATTGATAGGCTTAATGTCCATGTGGTTTTTGGAATATTATTATTGTTAATTGTCTTCTCATACTCATTGCCTTGCTAAGGAAGGTCCACTTAATTAGCTGGTAGTTTTGGATTATCTCTTAATGACTTCCTTTATAATATCCTAAATGGTGACTAGACAGTACTTTGTTAGAATCTGTTTAATCCTAGCTGGAGTCTTTACCTCTTCTGAGAGCATTTTGTTGGCAAATGGAAAGATATTTTTTCTAGTCACATATTATTCCCTAACCCTAGCTGCATCAGCAAATGCCACTGATTGAGCTTTGGCTTAACAACAATGATCCTTGGATTCCGTAGCAAGGGTTATATTAGATAATCAAATAGCACTCAATTATCTCCTTGCAGAACAAGATCTCATGGGTACCATATTTAACACCTCTTACTGTACCTGGATCAATACTTCTGGTGAAGTTGAATTCGAACTTGAGAAAATTAGAAAAATAGCACAGGACCTCTCCAGTCCAATGTCTATTAATGACATCATCTGGTTTCCTGTCAATATTTTAATCTGACTTCCTTCAGGTATAAGCACATGGTTAAGATCAAGACTTCAAATATTATCAATGATTGTTATTGGATTTTTGTTATGTGGACTTGTCTTTAAACTTCTTATGCTACTGCTAATCCACATATTCTACAGAAAATCTACAAGCACCAAGATTATGATGACTGAATGGATATAAGTGATAAACAAAGCCTATTCATCTGAAACTGTAGGTAACTTGATAAAATTCACAAACAAGGGAACTAAGAGTCATTTCCTGACTGCCTCCTTGTTGCTCAAATGTGGCATAACCCTTAAGGCATTGAGTCCTTGAAGTAACAATCCAAGATTAAAAATATCTCCAACATGAGATATAACTTCCTTGAACAGATCTATTCCAGCAATGCAGGAATAGACGAATCTACGGTTGATCAGCAATACTTTTAGAGAAAGATTTTGCTCAGAAGGGAGAAATGTGATATGTGAAATAAAATGTAGTCACTTATGTTATGGGGCAAGGTAATGGGTCTTATGCATGTCCTCATCAAAAAGAACATGAACTTTTTTAATGGGTCAAGCCATAAATACTCTGAGAGTGCTGCACAAACACCTGCAACTTGTTACAGCATAGAACTTTTGCTTAGAGATAGACTTAGCAATTAATTGTGTTTAGCCAAGGTTATCTTTTTGCCACCAGCACCAATTAAAATTTTTTGTGAATGACTTATGCTAAAACTTCCCTTTTTGTCTTAAAACAAACAAACAAACAAACAAAAGATTGACTTTTCCTCTCTGACAGGAAACATTTTGGGTTGCTACCTAAGTCTATGTTTTCCAGAATTACAATTATTGGATCCCAAATAAACTTTCTTTTTCTCTGCTTGATTGCCTCCTGACAATTTACATTAACAAGTTCTTTTGCTATATCTTTGATAACTTATCTCATTTATTCTTCACAACATCTAAATAAATAAAAAGTCTCATTTTACAGCTGAGGAAATTGGGGTGCCAAGCAATTCTTGCAAAGTCATACAACTTATAAATAAATGATTCGTCTGATATTGGAGCTTCGACATTGTCTCTAAAATTAATTGTTGTATTACTTGTCAAAACAATGCATTATGGTAAAATCTTAAATTATATCACTATTTTTAAGGTAAATTTTCTCATATAAATAAGTTTAGAATAACAGCATGGATATTTTAACATGAAAAATCTTTTCTTTCAGTATTGATGTTTATATAAAGTTTAATGACATACAAAAGTAAATCGAGAATCACTATATTTACCTCTATCAAATTGCTTAAATGTGACCCATAGGAAGAAATGTATTTTATACTATGACTCAGTAAATACATAGGTTTTCATTTATGCAAATAAAATCGAAATTAGCGAAACAATATTACCTTATTTTATGTGATACGCACTAGTACCTTATATTCTATTATCAATTTTTAAAAATAGTAACGGTCATGACCTTTGATTTGACATTGATTTCTCAACCCACTAATGGGTTGAGATCCACAGTTTAAAAAACATTAATTTAGGGGTGGAAACATGGCAGAGTGAGAAACATCCCCAGATCTTTCATCTTGAAACACTAATAAGCTGAACATCATAAACTCAACAAAATACACCCAAACTACACAACTAGCATGTCTGAGTGTGGGATCTGCGCATAAGAGCTACCACAGGTCAGAACCCTGGATGTCGGGCGGTGGAGTGGGAGAAATAAAGAAGCTGCCTCTCAGAGCCGCTGGAACTCCCTGCAGGAGGAAGGGGAAGGATGAAGGTATGGGAACTTCTCTGAACAGCTCTGCCTAGGAATGCTGTGAGCCTCGCATGCTCGGTAGAAGGGCCCAGTCATCAGGGTAGAAGACAGAGAAGTGGGACAGGACAGCAGAGAAACAACAGCTGATTTTTACCGGCCCCAGTAGCAAAACTGAGGCTGAACCGCAGCCCCCAACTCTCAACCAAGAGGGCTGCTCCCTCCATATCTTCTGAGATTGATCACCGCAGAGCCCTGGGGGAATCTTGAGCAAATGCTGCCGAGACTGTCACTGACCCTGACAGTGCCTGAAACTGAGGGTAGCGAGTGTGATTAAATATCTACAAGAAAAAATTTTAAAAAGATGTTTCAAATCTTTATATAAAGCAGGGATCCAAGAGGCTTAGATACCACCTACTGGAAACAAAACAAACAAACAAACAAACAAAAAAACACCTTCTTTGCAACAGGCTAAAGAGAGACCTTTATATTATAAATTTTCTTTCTGGAAAAACAGCAGGATACACTTCTATTAATGCACAGGAGGAGAAATAGTCCATTAAAGACCATGAACAATCAAGGTGAGAAGGTATTTCAGAAAGAAAGAGAAAAATCTCCAGAAAATAAGCTTGCAAATATAGAAATATGCTACTTAAATAACAGAGACTTCAGAATAGTACTTCTGAAAAACTCAATAAGTTCTAAATGAGTCATATCAATAATTTCAGGAATTAAAAAAAAAAACACTAGATGAGCATAACAGGGAGATTGAAACCCTCAAAAAGAAAAGAAAGGATCTTCTGGAGATAAAAAAAAAAAACAAACAAAAAAACATACATACACTGCAAGAGTTGAAAAATCAAATAGCAAGCTTGGTAAATAGAGGCGACCAAATGGAGGAAAGGATCAGTGATATCGAAGACACAAATCTAGAAATAAATCAGAAGGAAGAAGAGAGAAATTGAGAAATGAAAAATAATGAAAGAGAAATTCAAGAACTAGTTGATACCATCAGGAGAGGAAACACAAGAATAATAAGCATTATTGAAAGCGAAGAAAAGGAACAGGGATTAGAAAGCATTTTTAGACATATAGTGGATGATAATTTCCCCAAACTAAGGAATGGGCTGGAGCTTGAAATTCAAGAAGTCAACAGAACACTCAATTATCTCAACCAAAAAAGACCTTCACCAAGACACATCGTATTAAAGTTATTAAAAATCAATGACAAAAATAGAATTCTCAAGGCAGCCAGGGAGATAAAAAAAAGGTAACTTATACAGGTAAACCTATTAGATTATCCTCAAACTTCTCAGTGCAAACCTTACAAGCCAGAAAGAAATGGAATCAAATATTTAAACTACTAAGTGAAAGGACCTACCAGACTAAAATAATGTATCCAGCTAAACACTCATCTAGATATGAAGGAGAAATTAATACTTTTCCAAACATACAAAAACTGAGAGAAATCTCTACTATGAGGCCTGCACTACAGGAAATACTGAAATAGGTCAGTTCACCTGAAACAAAATGAAAAAAAAAAACATAATTAGAAATAAACTGACTATCAAGCAAATAGAAGCAGAGGAGTTCAACCCTTACTAAGAACAGGGCAATCTAAGCTTAAATAATAAGAAGAGAATTGTTATAACAAGATAATAATGAACGTTCAGCATACATAGGAACAAATTGAGATAATAATGACTGAAAAGTGGGGGATTCAAATATCCAAATTCACAAAGGGGAATGGAGATGAGACAGAAGAAAATGGACAACTGTATAT
>NW_011888965.1:3155682-3188906 GCF_000151845.1 Pteropus vampyrus | reverse complement strand
CGTATATATATAACTATCTTTTTTCATATTCGTAATGGTAACCACACACCAAAAATTCAGAATCGAAGTATATAACATAAAACATGAAGAACCAGAGGGAAACCCCACAAAAGCCAACCAAAATAAAGAAAACAGAAGCACAAGAACAAGGAAGAAATAGAAACACCGAACTACCAGAAAGCAAAAGATATAATGGCTATAAGAAGACTTCATATTTCAATAATCACCCTGAATGTAAATGGAATGAACTCACCAATAAAAAGGCACAGAATTGCAGAATGGATCAAAACACAAAACCCAACCATGTGCTACCTCGAGGAGACACATCTCAGCTCCAAAGATAAATATAGAATCAAAGATTAAAGGTAGAAAATGATATTTCAAGCAAATAACATTCAAAGTAAAGCAAGAGTAGTGGTACCAATATCAGACAAAATAGACTTTAAAATTAAAAAAAAAAAAAGGTAAAGAAAGATACTGAGGGACACTTCATAATGGTAAAGGGAATCATGCACCAAGAAGACATAACACTTACTAATAACTATGCTCCCAATCAGGGAGTCCCGAAATATGTAAAGCAATTGCCAACAAAACTAAAGGGAGAAATAGACCAACACACTATTGTAGTAGGAGACCTAAACACCCCACTGTCAGATATGGACAGATCATCCAAACAGA
Organism: Pteropus vampyrus; assembly: GCF_000151845.1. Classification (NCBI taxonomy): domain Eukaryota; kingdom Metazoa; phylum Chordata; class Mammalia; order Chiroptera; family Pteropodidae; genus Pteropus; species Pteropus vampyrus. Next base: position 3,188,228 of record NW_011888965.1, on the reverse strand, counting down.
AAATCAATAAAGAAATAACATCCTTAAATGACACGTTAGTCCAACTAAATGACATAATTGACATTTGCAGAATCTTTCATCCCGAAACAGCCACTTATACATTACTCTCTAGAGCACATGCAACATTCTCAAGAATCGACCACATACTGGGACACAGAGATAGCCTCAAAAACATAAGATTGTTAATATCATACCAATCATATTCTCTGATCATAATGCTTTGAAACTAGAGATCAACTATAAAAAGAAATCAGGAAGAACTACAAATACTTGGATATTAAACAACATGTTACTGAAGAATAACTGGGTAAGGAGAAAAATAAAAAGAGAGATCAAGAGATACACAGAAATGAATGATAATAACAGTACAACATATCAAACCTTTTGGAACATGGCAAAAGTAATCATAAGAGGATCGTGCATATCATTACAGGTCTATTTCCAAAAACAAGAACGAGCCCAAATAAACAACCTAATGCTTCATCTTAAAAAAATAAAAAAATTAGAAAAGGAAGAACAAATGAAGCCTAAAATCAACAGAAGGAGATAAATAATCAAAATTAGAGCAGAAATAAATGAAATTTAAAACAAACAAACAAACAAAAAAATAGAAAAGCAAAGAGCTGGTTCTTTGAAAAGGTTAATAAACTTAACAAACCTCTGGCTAAACTCACTAAAGAAAAAAGAGAAAGGACACAAATAAACAAAATCAGGGATGGAAGAGAGAAAATTACGACAGACACTACAGAAATAGAATGGATCATAGAAGAATACTATAAAAAAGTATATAACAGCAAATTTAATAACCTAGAAGAAATGAACCAGTACTTAGAAAATTACAACCTTCCCAGACTGAATCAAGAAGAACTGGAAAATATAAATAGACCAATCAGCTGTATGGAAATCGAAACAATCATCAAAAACCTACCAAAAAGTAAAAGTCCAGGACTAGATGGCTTCACCAGTGAATTCTACCAAAGATTCAAAGATTTAATACCTATTCTCCTCAAACTCTTCTAAAAAATTGAAAAGGAGACAATACTTGCCAACACATTTATGAGGCCAACATTACTCTAATACCAAAACCTGGTAAAGATAACACACACAAAAAAGAAAACTACAGAAAAATATCTTTCATGAACACAAATGCAAAAATCTTAAATAAAATTCTAGTGAATCAAATACAGCAACATATTAAAAAGATTATACACCAAGATCATGTGGGCTTCATCGCAGAGGCACAGGGATAATTCGACATATGCGAATCAATAAATGTGATACACCACATGAACAAAATAAAGAATAAGAATCATATGATCATATCAATAGATGCAGAAAAAGCCATTGACAAGATACAGCATCCATTTATGATCAAAACACTTAACAAAATCGGTATAGAAGGAAAGTACCTGAACATAATAAAGGCCATATATGACAAACCCTCAGCCGACATTATACTTAATGGTGAAAAACTAAAAATCTTCTCTCTAAGATGAGGAAAAAGGCAAGGCTTTCTACTATTGCCACTGTTATTCAATATAACAATGGAGGTCATAGCAAGTGCAATCAGAAAAGAGAAAGACATAAAAGGCATCCAAATAGGAAACAAAGAAATCAAACTGTCACTATTTGCGGATGACATGATTCTCTATTTAGAAAACCCTAACAACTTCACAAGAACACTACTAAAAACAATAAGCAAATACAGTAAAGTCTCTGGATACAAAATTAATGTTCAAAAATCCATAGCTTTCCATACTGAAATAATGAAGTGTCAGAAAAAGAAGTGGAAAAAAACGATTCGTTTTGCAATTACAACATAAATAATAAAATACCTAGGAATATTTTTAATGAAATATGTGAAGGACCTATATAATGAAAACTACAAGACCTTTTTAAAAGAAATCAGAGAAGATAGAAAGAAATGGATAGATATTTCATGTTCTTGGATTGGAAGAATCAACATAGTTAAAATGACCATATTACCTAAAGCATTATGCAGATCTAATGCAATCCCCATCAAAATCTCATTGGCATTTTTTTTAAAGAAATAGAACAAAAAATAATCAGATTTGTATGAAAGCACAAAAGACCCCAAATTGCCAAAGCCATCCTGAGAAAAAAGAATGAGGCTGGAGGCATCACTCTGCCCAACTTTAAATTATATTACAAATTGACAGTAATCAATACGGTATGGTATAGGCAGCAAAACAAATACACAGACAGTGGAACAGAATCGAAAGTCCAGAAGTAAACCCATATCTATATGGACAAATAATTTTAGACAAAATAATCAAAAACATACAGTGAAGAATGCAAAGCCTCCTCAATAAATGGTGCTGGGAATACTGGAAACCCACCTGCTAAAAGATAAAACTAGACTGTTGTCTATCACCTCACACCAAAATTAACTCAAAATGAATTAAGGACCTAAATGTAAGACCTGAAACAATAAAATGCATAGAAGAAAACATAAGAACTAAACTCAAGGACCTTGGACTTAAAGAGGTTTTTATGAATTGGACCTCAAAGGCAAGGGAATTAAAAACAAAAAGAAATGAATGAGACTATATAAAACTAAAAAACTGCTCAGCAAATGAAATCATCAACAATGTAAAGAAAGAAACATCCGAATGGAAAATATATTTGCAAGCAACACCTCTGATAAGGGCCTAATATCCAAAATATACAAAGAACTCACACAACTCAATAACAACAAAAAAACCAAATGATCCAATCAAAAAATTCACAGAGAACTTGAACAGACACTTCTCCCTAGAGGACATACAAATGACCAACAAATATTTGAAAAGATGCTACACATCGCTAGCTATTAGAGAAATGCGTATCAAAACCACCATGAGATACCATCTCACATCTGTTAGAATAGCTATAATCAACAGGACAAGTAATAACAAATGTTGGAGAGGATGCGGAGAAAAAGGAACCCTCATACATTGCTGGTGGGACTGCAAATTGGTACAGCCACTATGGAAAGCAGTTTGGAGGTTTTTCAAAAAACTAAGAATTGATCTACTATATGATCCAGCAATCCCTCTACTGGGTATTTACCTCAAAGACATGAAAACCCATATCCGAAAAGATATTTGCACACTGATGTTCATAGCATCATTGTTCACAGTGGCCAGGGCATGAAAGCAACTGAAATGTCCCACAATAGATGATTGGCTAAAGAGGCTGTGGTACATATATACAATGGTATATTATTCAGCCATAAGAAGAGATGAAATACTGCCATTTGCGACAACATGGATGGACCTCGAAATAATCATGCTAAGTGAAATAAGCCAGACAGAAAAAGTTGAAAATCACATGATATCACTTATATGTGGGATATAAATCTAAAAGCAACAAATGATCAGGAGAAACAAACAGAGACTCATGGACATGGACTATAGACTAGTGGTTACCAGAGAACTACAGAGTCGTGGTTACTAGTGGGATGCGGGAGGAGGGGGAGGTAGATGGAGTAAAGGGGGTCAAATATATGGCAGCTAAAGAAAACTGGACTTTGGGTGGTAAACACACAGTAGAATATACAGAAGTCAAATGATAATGTACACCTGAAAATTATATAATTGTATTAACCAATGTTACCCCAATAAACTTAAAAAAAATCATAAAAAATTAAAAGAAAAAAAGAAAGACATTAATTTAGACAATGATAGTTTGAACAGCCATGTCTACTATTCTGAGCAGCTCGACTATTCTGAGGAATCAAAGACCTAATAAAGATTTCTTTTTAACTCCTAATTATAATTGGTTTCTCCAATTATTAACTTAATCTGAAAGAAAAAAACAAAATAACCTAAAGCCTCTACTCTAGAAGGCTATCATCAGGATTCACTCTTCTTGACTAGGAGGTAAGCAATGGCATAACCTCACAAACATTGCTCCCTCAAGCAATTTTTCTCCTCACTCAACCTTCTTTAGTCAGTTAGGATCCTCGATCTCTCTTCTACTTATACAGAGGTAACAAGTCTTTTGCTGCTTACACTTTACTTCAACGCCAATCTTAACCAAGGTTCCAACTTCTATCCAGTGTAAATAGAAGTTATAAAATGTGGGAGGGAGGCAGTGTTACAAAAGTTTTGACAAAAATGTATCAGAAAATCCCAGAAAAAATGGCCGTAAATACATCGGCTCCTATACACAGTCTCAGGCCACTACTGTCAACAGTTAGACTTCATATTATTAAATGGATAGCTACTATACTCATCAAATTATACACATAAGCGAGTATGAATCAATCTGGTGAGCTTATGGTTTTTCTTAATATTTTGATGAACTTGCTATACATTTTCTCTTTAAAATTTTCAGGAAGGCAGTACAAAAACTAGTTATTATTAAACATTTTTAATTTAACCTTCCAGATATTAAAATGGCATATGTTGAAAAATAAATGGTGGCTGGTTCAGTCTAACACTTTTTTCCTAGTATTTCCTAGTATTTCAAGCCACTTTGTCTTATATATATTTCCTAAATATATATATATATATATATATATATATGTATAGATATATTTCTATTTAATATTTATATATTTACTAAATATAAACCACAACCATTGTTGTGAGACAAATGGAGATACTGGAGCTATTTCTGGTTGGTTGTTTATCCAATAAAGACACTTTTCTTGTTCTCTTTTTCAATCTATAGCTTTGCAAGATTGCTCTGCAGGGTACAAAATAAAGCATGACTAATGATAAATTATTAATACTTTATTCACCTAATCAATTTTATTGTTTTTTTCAAATCATTATTTTATTCTATATTTAAAATGTGCATACCATGTTTTAAAACATATTTACAAAAATACTAAATTACTTTATAGAAAAGGATTCTGGACATTTGTTATCTGAAAAACAGTGTGGAGTACTAATGCTATGTTAGCTTTTACCATATAACAATATTTAATAAAGAGCTGACATAGACTATGAGAGTCATAGAATTAAACCTTGTAAATACAAATAAGAAAACACCAAAGGCTTTCTGGAAGTCAAAGATTTTATTGCACTGAAAGCTACACACCTTTACATATTGAAGATTACTTTTTATGATATAAAAAGAAAGTGAACCTCCATTTCATAACAGTAAACTTTCCCAAGCATAAACAAACACAAAATATTATCGGTTTTAGTCTTTTCTTAGAATTATTTCTCAAAGAAGAAAAAACAGACAAATTGAAGTTTAACTCTAAGAATTTTCTCATATATTTTTGGCTTTGAACTTTTATCTCTTATACCACATCCTCTTCCTGTAGCAAAGTACACACATAAAGGAAAAAGATCCATTAGCCTTTTAGCCACACAAACCTGACAAAAGTCCCCAAAGAATTCTACATAAAACAAGAGAATAGTTATATAAATCATTTGTATAAATAAATGTCTACTCTCATTTCCTATTCCAGGAAGCCTTACACTATTGACTGAGGTTTCAGATAAAAAAGAGGTATAAAATTTTTTTCCACATGGCAGTATCTAATGCTATTAATTTAAAGAGAATTACTAACTCATTTAATAAAGATGATCTAGTTGTATTTGTTAGAGAATATGGACTCATTATTTTTACTCATGGGATATGACACCTTCTGGTGTTGCCAACTGCCAGATTATGTCAGCATCTGCCAATAGTGGTTAGTGAATTGAAGAAATATTGACAACTTTATGAATATATGTAATTGCTATCACTTTTCCTAAGACATGTACTCAAAACTTCCTCAAATTCAGGACGAACCAGGGTAAAATGCATTTAGTGACTTGATTTTATTATTCTGATTTTCTAAATCTGACTGTTTCTATATCTTAGAGGTTCTTCTCTTAGCTCCTAGGGACAGATTTTTTTTTTGAATCAGCTTTATTTTAGAATAGTTTTTGATTTTCAGAATTATGACAAAGACAGCACAGAAAGTTTATGTATACCCCACACATAGACTCATCTATTACTAATATACTACATTAGAATGAAACACATTATAATTAATGAATCAATATAGATCATTTTTTATCAATTAATATTGAACCTTTATTCAGATTCTCTAGTTTTCATCTGCTGTCTTTTTCTGTTCAAGAATCCCATTGAGGATATAACATTACATGTCTCTTAGGTCCCCCTTGTCTGTGACAGTGTCTCAGATTTCTCTCTCTCTCTCTCTCTCTCTCTCTCTCTCTCTCTCTCTCTCTCTCTCTCTCTCATTCCAAAGTTACTTAGGTCAGCAATTTATTCTCTCACCCCCATTAGGAAGGTTTTAAAATACATTTATAATACATTTAGATTATTTTGGCATATTTTGCATTCCATCCTGAAATCTATACATTAAGGATTATTCTTTGTGCTGTAAAAATTGATTGGTTTTGACAAATGCTTAATGTCTTATATTCACCATTACAGAACCATACAAAATAGTTTCACTGCCCTGAAATTTTTTGTGCTTCACCTAATCGACATTTCCAAACCCCTAGCAACTAATAACTTGTTTACCATCTCTATAGTTTTATCTTGTTCAGAATGTCAAAAAATTATAATTATACAGTATGTAGCTTTTTTCAGATTGACTCCTTTTACTTAGCAATATGTTTTTAATAGTCATCCATGCTTCTTCATATCTTTTGACATCAAATATACCAAATTATGATAATCGTCATGAGTCATTTCTTTTTATCACTGAAAAATATTCCAATGTTTTGATGTATCACAGTTTGTAGTACATTCACCTATTGAAGGATTTCTTTGTTGTTTCTAATGTTTGGAGATTATGAATAAAGCTACTATAAGCATTTGTGTACATTTTTTTTTGTGGACATAATTGTTTGAATCAATTTGGTAAATACCTAGAAGTTCAATTGCTGGATTATATGGTAAGATTATGTTTAGTTTAGAAAGAAACTGCTAAAGTTTCTTCTAAAGTAGCTGTATCATTTTATATTCCTATCAGCAATGAATGAGAATTCTTGCTCTGCATCCTCACCAGCAGTTGTTAATGTCAGTTTTTGTATTTTAACCATCTTAATAAGTTTGAAATGGTATCACATTACCTTAATTCGCAATTCCTTAAAAACAAATATTTTTCGGTATCTTTTTATATGCTTCTTTTCTATCTGCATATCTCCCTTTCTTGTAATGTCTTTATATGGATTTCGTATTAGGATAATGGTGATCCAATACAATGAGTTAGGAAATGTTCCCTCTGCTTCTATTTTCTTAAATATATTGTGCAAAATTGGTATCATTTTTGTTGTTTAATGTTTGATATAATTCATCAGTGAAACCATCTGACCCTGGTGATTATGTTTTTGGAAGATTATTAATTATTTATTTACTTTCTTTACTAGATATAGAGCTATTCAGATGATCTTTTCTCCTTATGAGTTATAGTTTGTGTCTTTTGAGGAATTTGTTCATTTCATCTACATTATCAGATTTGTGGACATAAATCAAATTTATAATATTCTTTTATTATACTTTCAATGTCTATTTAAGCCTTCTCTCTCTTTTTTTCTTGGTTAGCTTGGCTAGAGGTTTACTGATTTATTAATATTTTCAAAGAACTAGCTTTTGTTTCGTTGCTTTTCTCTGTTGTTTTCCTGTTCTTAATTTCATTGATTTCTTCTCTACATTTTATTATTTACTTTTTCTGCTTGCTTTAAGCTTAAATTGCTCTTCTTTCTCTAGATTTCCTAAAGTAGAAAATTACATAATTTTGGATATTTGTTATTTTCTAATACATGCATTTAAAGCTAGAAACTTCTCTCTAAATATTAATTGTGCTGCATCTCTCAAATTTTGATAAGGTATACTTTTATTTTTATTCAGTTTAACATATTTTTAATCTCTTGAGGGTTCTGTTTTGCCACATGTGCAGTATGGAAGTGTAAGTTCAAAATATTTGGGAATTTTCCAGCTATCTTTCTGTTATTGATTTCTAGTTCAATTCCACTGTGTTCTGAATATACTTTGTATTATTTCTATTGTTTTAAACATATTAAGGCATGTTTTATGGCCCCGAATATGGTCTATCTTGGTGAATGTTCTATGTCAGTTCAAGAAGAATGTGTATTCTGCTATTGTTGGGTGTAATAGTTTATAAATTTCAAATAGATCCAGCTTATTGATAGTGCTAATCAGGTAAACTATATCTTTACCTATTTTATGCCTCCTTGATGTATCAATTACTGAAAGAGAGATGTTGAATTAAACCATACAGCGAATTTCTTTTCTTCTCTTTGCAGTTGTCTCAGTTTTTGTCTTATGTGTTCTTAGGCTCAAGCACATTAATATTGCTGTGTTTTCTTAGAGAAAATCTGTATGTAACTACTTTTAACTGATAAATTTATCTGACCTGAATTTTGCTTTCTCCAAAATTTAATTGTTATTCCAGTTTTCTTTTGATTTGTGTTATCATATTTTTTCTCTATTCCTTTATTTTTATCTACCTTTATACTTAAAGTGGATGTCTTATAGACACAATATAGTTCGTTTTATTTTTTTAGTCATTCTGACAACCTCTGTCTTTTAATTGATATATTTAGATGACTCACATGTAAAGTGATGATTGATATACTTGGATTAATATCAACTATGTTTGTAACTGTTTTCTATTTGTTGTCAGGCTATTCTTCTACCTTCTCTGTTTTTTGTTGACCATTTTATATAGTTCTATATTCTCTCTTCTCATCAAATGTCAATCATGTTTCTTTTAAAATTTAGTTTCTCTAAGCGTTTACAATTTACATTTTTAACTAATATAACTCCACCTTCAAACAATTCTATACTGTTTCACAGGTAGTGCAAATGCCTTAGAGTATCACTAATTCCCTTAGTTTTTGTTTGTTTGTTTGTTTGAGAAAGTCTTTATTTCTCCTTTAATTATAAAGGAAATTTTTGCTGGATATAGATTTCTCAGTTGGTATGTTTTTTTTTCTTTCAATACTTTGAATATTTCACTCTAATTTCTTCTTGCTGACATGGTGTCGGAGAAGTAGGCCACTATAATTCTTATCTTTCTCTATAGATAAGATTTTTTTCCTTTAGTTTCTTTCAAGATTTTTCTTTATCTTTGTGTTTCTGAAGTTTGAATATTTATTTGCTTACATATAGTAATATTTGGCATTTCTCCTGTTTGGTATCTGAGCTTTCTGAATCTGTTTGGTGTTTGTCGTTTATTTTCAAAAGTTCTCAGTAATTATTATTTCAAATATTTGTTTTCTTCTTTATTGTTTCTTTCTTCTCCTTCTGTTATACTAATTACCTATCCATTACATCTTTTGTAATCATCCCACAATTTTTGGATATTCTATTCTTTTTCTTTTTCTGTTTGGTTTTCAATTTGAGAAATTTCTATGGATCCACATTTATGCTCACTAATTTTTCCTCAGCTGCACTGGGTCTACTTTTGAGACATCAAAGATATTCTTCATATCTATGATGGTTTGATTTCTAACATTTCTTTTTTTTTTGTTGTTAGAATGTTTATCTTTCTGCTTACATTGACCATCTCTTCTTACATGTTGTCTACTCTTTTCACTAAAGTTCCTACTTAGTATTATTTTAAGGTCTTGGTTATTTTAATTTTTTTTCTCATATTTGCAACATCAATGTTCTATCTGCATCTTGTTCTGGTGGGTTATTTGTTTGTTTGTTTGTTTGTTTTGTGTTTGTTTTTTTCTTCTCAGACTGTGTTTTCTTTCTTGTCTTTTTTTGTACCTTGTAATTTTTTGTTGAAAGCCAGACATGTTGTATTAAGTACTAGGACCTGAAGTAAATAGGCATCTAATTTGAAGGTGTGTTTTAATCTGCCTAGAAGTGATCTTTCTTCAATGTTTGCTATACCTATAAATGTCAGAGACTTCAATCTTTTAGTGTCCCTATTTTTGTCTCTTCTCTTGACTTTAGATGTTCTTAATTTATTCCTCCTCAGAGAGAGTCTATGTTTTGCATCTCTTCTATTTATAAGCTGTTATTATTATTTTTGAGCTTGTTGGTGACATGGTGAGAGTTGGGAGAGGAAAAACATTTTATACTATTCCAATAAATCTTAGTCTTAGAGTGAGCCAATGTCTCTGAATTTGACCTTCACAAGTGTTTCTTCTTGTATAGCTTTTTTTCCCTACTGATTAAGTAAGGAAAACTAGAGAGAATTAGAGTGAGATGAATATCCTTCTTCTCATGGCTTTGAGAGAGTACCTTGGTAAAGTTATTTCTTCTGAAGGATAATTTTTTTTGTTATGGAGAAAGTCTGGTGCATTTTACAAAGAGTACTCTTCTCCTCCCACTAACACAGCCAAGAAGCAATCTTTCTCATTCTTTTACTGTGATAACCTGGTAAAATTCATGGAGGTATAACACCAAAATATGTAAGACTATGATGCCCAGAAGTTTCTCACTCTCATGATAGTCCACATTCAGCTTCCAGTAATTTATCAAAATTACTATTTAAGTTATCCTATAAGTTTATGATTCTAGTGACTTCTGTTCCAGGTAAATAGATCTTGGCTCTGACTCTATATTCACCTGTATCTCCAGATTTTGGGTTTGTGTTTTTCCCTGCTACCTCAGTTTTATGACATGTCTAGGAAAAGTCTTTGTCTAGCTTCTCTTATTGACCTTTATGCTATTTACATGTTGGAGCTTAAACTGAAAGTCTTCTTTGTTATGGATTTTACAAATTGTTTATATTTGCATTTCTAAATTACAAAGCATGTTTACAGACATCTAAAAGCATATTCAAACCTAATAGCAAATCTCTTTCTACTACAAAGAATGCTTTTCCTATTTTCAAAATGCCAGATAAAGCATAGGGTATTTTTACATCCATAGCTCTAGAAATCATAAGAATGAATTCTACCATTTTAGCATTATAGTACTGGTAAGGAAAATAATTTATTTTCAATGTTTCTATGTAGTGGGAAACAATGTCAATTGTAGATAAATAATGCCCTGCCTTACAAACAGCATGTATTTAAGCTTTACATTTCTCTTTGAAATTACATTTCCACATTAAATTTCACAGAATAAACTACTTTAGGGAACATTGCTATCCAGTCTGTGGTATATATTTTAATCATCGAGGTATTTTTTTTTTTATTAAGCTCCTTTGTTAAACAAGCTATAGAAGGTTTTGATAACAATTAAGAATGTTTTTTTTTTAACTCATAAACTGTCCAAGAGGATAAAATTAATTTAAATTTGGTTTAATAAAAACACTGTTGCTGATTGTTAAAACCTAGGAAAAGAGTCAATATAGTTTAAAAAGCCAAAATCAGCACTACTTACTTAATAAAAATAAAATAAATCACCAGGAAATACCCTGTAGAGAATTTATTTTCTTTCTTTTAACAATTGGTTAACTATGGCAATATATATAACTGAATACCACTCCCATGATAAAAGAGCTAGGTTGGGAACATCAAAAGACTTTTTTTTTTCTGTATTCTGTTACTCAAAATCTGGATTACTTATGCATGACTAGTTATTTTATAATGTTTGACATAAACTAAAAACTATTTTTACCATTTTCCCCTCATTAAATTTGTGGCATAAGCTGAGTCATTTAACCTTATATATTTTATTGCAGTTTTAAAGTAGAAAAATATAGACATTTGAAGTTATAAAAAGCCTTAGTTTACACCAACTTCTTCATTTAATAGTGATTGAAACTAAGATCCAGAGATATTAAATTGTTCTTTTTTAAAAAAGGAACTATTACTCAATTATGAATCGATTCTAATCAATATCACATAGAATTAGTTGACTACAGTGAGACAGGTGAAAACTATTTAAGATAAAAATTAACCATTTAAGCCTCTAGAAATGGCCCCAAGGTTAGATAGAAAATAAAGACACATCTATTTTAACAAAAATTACTATGCCCCTTTTCCCACATCCCAGCTCAAAAAAGCAGAGACTCCACTCTAGATGGCTGCAACCAAAAATATAGAGCTCCTTCTCTCAACAGCACCCAGAAGGAGAGTTTTCTTTCTAGAAAGATCAGAGTGTCAGCATTTCTCATTCTGCCCCCAGCTACCTGTTGCTGAGGCTATGTCATTGGTAAGTGCAATTGAGAGAGCTACTTTCTTCTTCTTCCCAGCCCTGACTCATGAAACAGAGGCTCTACCTTGGGCACAGCACTGCTGAGAATAGTGAACCCTGATCACTTCTGCTCCAGCTTGAAGATGTGGTGGTTTCATGTCAAGAGAGGCAAGCTGAGAGTATTCTAGGTTGCTGCTCATCCAAGTGAATGTTCATTCAATGAGTATGGCAAAAGGCAATTGAGAGGAGATTCAATATGTAGGCTAAAGAGCAGGCCAGCTATTTTGAAGTTTAGAACCAGGAATAAGAAAGCTGGGAGAACCCTTGCTAGAGTCAGAAAAAATATCAAGTACTGACATCAGAAAATACTTGTTCAAAGGGACCAAAATTTGATTGCATTAGTTTATGAAAGAATTTATGTCCCAATGAATTGTTGAAAACAATAAAGCAATCATCTGCAATTATTGGAGTTTAAGAGCTGTGTGTAGTCAAGGAAAGAAGAAAACAGCCCTTCAAAAACCACTGTTATCCCAGCATTACTGAGACTATACCCAAGGCTGTGCTTCTCTGAGCAACAAAATCAGAAGCTGAACACTACAGGGAGAGAAGAGTATGGACAGATTTTACTATAAAATAAGATAGTCAACCACTAAACAAATAAACACACCTAAAAACCAGAACGGGCTCCTGGAGGAGAGTTTTACTTAACAATGCTACAATATACTATCTAAAGTGTCCAGTTTGAAATAACAAATTATTATGCATGTGAAAAACAAGACAGTACTCTCATCCACTGGGAGAAAAAAACAGGCAGCAGAAAACACATGCGACCATGACAAGATGTCAGATTTATCTGAAAAGACTATAAAGCGGCTATTATAAACATCATCATAGAATTAAAGAAAATCATGTTTTAAGAAGTAAGAAAACAAAAGCATGACAATAATGTTGCATCAAATAGAAAATATCAATAAAGGGGTAAAAATTACAAAAAAGAACCAAATAAAAGGATAGGGTTGAAAAAAAACAATAACTAAAATAAATCATTAGAGGGTCTCAACAGTATATTTAAAATGGTGAAAAAAATAAGTAAGCTTAAAAATATATAAATAAAAATTATATATGAACCAAAAAAAAAAAATACAGAAGAAAGGATAAAGACAAATGAGAGAAATATATACATCATCAAATGAATAAAATTATTCATTATGAGACTACCAAAAGGAGATAAAAGAAAGAAAAAAAAAAACAGAAAAAAAATTGAAGAAACAATGGCTGAAAACCTAGTAAATTTGTTGAAAAACAATAACCTACATATCCAAAAAAGCTCAACGAACTCTAAGTAAGAAACACCAAGAGATCTACAAATTGATACAAAGTAAAAATGCTGAAAGTCAAAGACAAGGAAATTATCTTGTAAGGAGCAAAAGGAAACCGACTCATTACCTACAAGAGAACCTCAATAAGTTTAATAGCTGACTTCTCAGTAGAAACAATAAAGGCTAGAAGACAAAGTTCTCAAAGAACAAAACCGTCAACAAAGAATGTTATATTCAGCAAAGCTAACTTTCAAAAATGAATACTAAATAGACTTTCTCAGATACACAAAAACTGAGAGAATCTGTTGTTGGCAGAACTGCCTTTCAAGAAATGTTAAAAGACCTTCAGGTTGAAAGCAAGTGCCCTTGGACAGTATTCAAATCTATATCAAAAGAACACCAATAAAGATAATTATGAAATTATAAAAGTAGAAATACATTTTTATTTTATATTTAAAAATTTAAAAATAAATTATATAAAATAATAAGTATATAATATAATTTTGTTGGACATATGATGTATAAAAATGTTATATCTGTGTAATATATTTTCCAACAGCAGCACAAAGGAGGTAGGTGGAAGCAAAGCTAAATTAGGCTACATAAATGACTATACATGTAATAATTATGACAATGTATTATTAATTTTGTACATTTATAGATGTAATATGTATAACAATACTACCACAGAAAAAGGGAAAAAGCAACAGAGCTATATAGGAGTAACATTTCTATATATCACTAGAATTAAGTTAGTATAAGTTGGAAACTGAATCAGATAATTTAAGATGTATATGGTAAAATCTAGACCGAGCATTCAAAAATAAATAAAATAAATACGATAAAAAATAAACTGTTAAAGAAAAAAAAAACAATACATTAGAAAAGATTCACTTAATATGAAAGAATTAAAAGAGGAATAGAGGAACAAAAAATACATGAGATATATATGAAACAAAAAAGTAAGATGCTAAACATAAATTTAGCTATATTGATAATAACAATAAATGTTAACAAGTTAAATGATTCAATCAAAAAGTGGAAGTTGTTAGATTGGATTAAAAAAATAACATGATTCAACTATATGTTCACTATAGGAGACACACTTGAGATTCAAAGATACAAATACATTGAAAGTAAAATTACAGAAAAAGATATATCATGCAAGACAGTCCATCAGGAAGATATAACGATTATAGATATATACGCATGTAATAGCAAAACACCACAATACAAAAAGCAAAACTGACAGAATAGATAAGCAATTCAAATATAATAGTTGTAGACTTTAATGTTCCATTTTCAATAATGAATAGAACAACTAGCTAGAAGATCAACAAGGGAACAGATGACTTTAACAATAGTATAAACCAACTAGACTAACCAGACATGTATAAAATTTAAGAATCATATATATTCTGTTATTGTTGGGTAATACTACCCAACAATTTAAGAATCATATATGAATTTAAGAAGCATATATATTCTGTTATTGTTGGGTAATTCTACCCAACAATAACAGAATATATATGCTTCTTAAATTCATACAGAATGTTCTTCAGGATAGAGTATATGCTAAGCCATAAAATAAACCTCAATGAAATTAAAAGGTTATAAATAATTCAAAATATGTTCTCTGACCACATGGAATAGAAGTAGAAATCAATGGCAGAAAAGATTTTCTGAAATTCACAAATGTAGAAATTAAACAACATACTTGTATATAACCAATTGGTCAAAGAAGAAATCGAGAAAAACAATTAGAACAGAATTTTACATGAGTAAAAATAAAGATATAATCTAAAATATTTATGAGATGCAGCTGACATATTACTTGGAGAGAAATTTATAGTTAAAATGTGAATATTAAGAAAAAAGATTCAAGATCAACAACCTAATTTTCC
This sequence comes from Pteropus vampyrus, assembly GCF_000151845.1. Classification (NCBI taxonomy): domain Eukaryota; kingdom Metazoa; phylum Chordata; class Mammalia; order Chiroptera; family Pteropodidae; genus Pteropus; species Pteropus vampyrus. The sequence goes on along the minus strand of NW_011888965.1, from coordinate 3,172,957 downwards.
AACTTAAAACGCTGGAAAAGAGAAATAAACTCTAAGAAGTAAACTCTGGAAAAAGAGAGGTAAAAGAGAGACAAACACATGAAAGAATGTTTGACACTTTAGTCTTTAGGAAAATGAAACTCAAAACCATGAGCTATCATTCTACACCTAGTAGAACAGCTAGAAAAAATAAAACTATAGAAACAAGTATTAGAGAGGATACAGAGAAATCAGAACCTTCATACACTGCTGTTAGAGATGTAAAATGTGACAGCTACTCTAGAAAACAGTCTGGAAGATCCTCAGATAATTAATCATAAAGTTATCATATGATCCAGCAATCCACTTCTAAGTATCCAAAAGAAATGAGAACATGTCCACACAAAATCTTGTACATCAATGTTCATAAAAGCATTATTCATAATACCTAAAATGTGGAAATGAATCATAGGTCCATTACTGACTTTTGTTTTTGGAGTGCTTATAAGAGTTATATTTAGAGGGAGAAAAAAAAAATGTCGTAGATGATAGAGGCTCTTTTCATCTAGCTTGTGACTAAATCAAAGTTGTGACAGAAACAAGGAGCAAACATCAAGGAAAGTCACCTGGGATCTAGATGAACAAGCCCTATGAATAGGGAGAGAAATAAGAAATCACTCTGCAATGGGAGGAGGTAGGACAGGGCGAGAACGCAAGGCTGCCCAGTTCCCAGTGGCTGAGTGACACAGAGGCCATAGCAGCAGCTGCTGCAGACGCCTCTTAAAAGGACTGTGTCTGAGAGCAAACTTTCCCTGTGACGGACCTGCTCACTCTGAGCACAGGCTTTGTGTCGGCCACTCAGGGGCCACCAGGGACTTACAGGGGGACACTGAGTTATCGGAGTGAGGACCAGAGGCAAGACTCGATCTGTATAGAAGTGCTGGCAGTATCCATTGTTCCTCTGCTGAGCCCTCTCCCTTCTCAGTGCGCGGACGCAGTGCCACCATAGCTGAGATGTCATGAAACTGGATTACAGAGCTTGCTCCACCCAGAGGATTCCCTGAAACTCTGCCTCTCCAAATTTGTGGCCCCACCCAAGCCATATCCAGTTGTGTCCGCCACAAGTCCAGTGCTCCTTGCTGAGCCAACTCCAAGATTCACACTGCTGGCAGCTGGCCTGTTTCTGGTATGCTTTCTTGAGGCAACTATAAGCACAGCATCTGTCAACTGCATGCTGAATCTTAACAAGTGGCCCTGGAGGGGCATAGGCTAGAGCTAAAGTTGGCCTGCAGCTGAACCCCTCTCAGGATTGTGACACTAGACACCTACTACACAAAGCCACACTAATAAGACCAGGACACTTAAGAGCTTTGCCTAGTACATAGAAATAGACACAGAAAGGCAGCCAAAGTAGGAAGACAAAGAAGCAGAACCCATATGAGAGAACAGAACAGAGATCCAGGAATAATGGAGTCAAGCAATCTCACAGATGCAGAGTTTAAAACACTGGTTATAAAGATGCTCAATGAACTTAGAGGAAGTGTAGGTGAACTCAGTGATAACTTTAATGAAGAGATAAAAAATCATAAAAAAATGGAAATAGAAATTATAAAAGGGAACCAGACAGAAATGAAGAACACATTATCTGAGATGAGAAGTATATTAAATGGAATAAACAGAGTGAATAAAGAAGATTAAATGACCTATATAGAAGATGGAAAATCCAAGGACATTCAATCAGAATGGCAACAAAAAAGATGCCAAGACTATAATAATAATTCAAGGAGCCTATGGGACACTATTAAAGGTAAAAAATATCCATGTTGTTGGGGTACCTGAAAGAAAACAAGACTTTGAAGAGATGTTTGAAGAAACAATGATGAAAAGCTCCCCTAACCTGGTGAAGGAAACAGACATACAACCCGAGGAAGCTCAGAGAGTCTCAAAAAGGACCCAGGAACCCAAAGAGGACCACATCAAGACACATCATAATTAAAATGCCAACGATTAAATACAAAGAGAGAATCCTAAAAGCTGCAAGAGAAAAGCAGTTAGTTCCCTACAAGAGAGCACCCATAAGACTGGCAGCTGATTTCTCAAAAGAAAATTTGCAGAAGAGAAGAGTTTGGCACATAATATTCAAAGTGATGAAAACCCAGGATCTACAACCAAGAATACTTTATCCAGTAAAGCTATCATTTTGAGTCAAAGGGCAGATAAAGAACTTCCCAGACATAAATAAGCTAAAGGAATTTATCACTACCGAGCCAGTATTACAGGAAATGTTGGAGGGGCTTCTTTAAGAAGAAAAAAAAAACATGTATCAAAAACAGGAATAAAGAATGTTGATAAGTACATTCCTATCAATAAATACCTCAAATGGAAAAGAATTAAGTGCTCCAACTAAAAGATTGAATGGCTGAATGAGGCCCCTACGTATGCAGCCTACAAGAGACTCACTTCAGATTAAAAGACACACAGAGACTAAAAGGAAGGGGATGGAAAAAGATATTGGCTTGATGGGCCTAGAGGTTATTGCGCTGAACGAAATGGGTTGGATAGAGAAAAACAAATACCACATGATTGCACGTACATGTGGAATCTAAAGAACAAAATAAACAGCAACAAAAAAGTGGAAATAAACTCATAGATACAGAGAATATTTTGAGGGCTACTAGATGGGGCAGGGATTGGGGAGACGACAAATAAAGGCCAAGTGATTAAGAGGTATAAAAAAAATAGTTGCAGAATAGACATAGAGATGCAGAGTGTAGCATTGGGAAGATGGTTAATAATGTAATAAATATGAAAAGGGGAAAAGGAGTAGTAGATTTAGTGGGGCGTTTGCTTTGCAAGTTATGTGGATCTCTGATCACTGCTATGCAACTGAAACCGGTATACTATTGCATGCCAACTACAATTTAAAAAAAAAACTTATTGAATTGTACAATGGAAATACAAGCAGCTAATGGTCTATTATATTTTTATAAAGCCAAAAAAATTTTAAAAAAATAAAAAGGAATAGCATTAAATAGATGATAACTAGGGCAAAAAAAAAAAGTTATGTTTACACTATACTATAGTCTATTAAATGTTCCATAGCATTATGTCTAAAAATGTATATAGTTAATAAAAAATACTTTATTGCTTGAAAATGCTAAACATTATCTGAGCCTTCAGCAAGTTGTCCTCCCTTTGTTGGTGGAGGGTCTTGCCTTAATGTTGATGGCTATTGACTTATCAGGGTGGTAGTTGCTGAAGGCTGGTGTGGCTGTAGAATTTGTTAAAGTAAGACCACAATAAAATTTTCCACACTGATTGATTCTTCCTTTCATGAATGTTTTCTCTGTAGCATGCACATTTTCTCAAAGTAAAACTTCTTTTAAAATTGGAGTCAATCCTCTCAAACCCTACTGCTATTTTATCAACTAAGTTTATGTAATATTCTAAGTTCTTGTGATTTCATCAATCTTCATAGAATCTTCAACAGGAATAGATTCATCTCAAGGAACCATTTTTTTTTCCCTCATCCATATGAAAAAACTTCATACCCATTGAAGTTTTATCATAAGATTGTCACAATTCAGTCTAAACTTCAGGTTCCACTTATTCTGGTTCACTTGTCATTTCCATTATATCTACGGTTACTTCCTCCACTGATATCTTGAATCCCTCAAAGTCTTATATGATGGTTAAAATTAACTTCTTCCAATCTCCTGTTAATGTTGATATTTTGACCTCTTCTCATGAATCATAAAGGTTCTTAACAACATATAGAATAGTGAACCTTTTCCAGAAGGTTTCAATTTACTTTACCCAGATCTATCAGAGAAATTACTATCTATGGCAGATATAGCCTTAGGAAATGTATTGATTAAATTGTAATTGAAAGTCAAAATTATTCCTTGATCCATGGACTGCAGAATAGATGATGTACTAACGGGCATGAAAACATTAATATCATTGTACATGCCCATCAGAGCTCTTGGGTGACCAGGTACATTGTCAATAAGCCGTAATATTTTAAAAGAAATCTTTTATTCTGAGCAGTAGATCTCACCAATGGGCTTAAACTATGCAGTAAACCATGATGTAATAGGATGTGCTATCATCCAGGCTTAGTTGTTCCATTTATAGAGCACAGGCAGAGAAGATTTAACATAATTCTTAAGGACACTAGGATTTTCAAGGTGGTAAATGAGCATTGGCTTCAACCTAAAGTCACCAGCTACAATAGGGTTACCCTATCCTTTGAAGCCAGGCATTGACTTCCCTCTAGCAATGAAAGTCCTAAATGGCATCTTCTTCCAACATAAGACTGTTTTGTCTACATTGAAAATATGTTGTTTAGTGCAGCCACCTCCATTAATTTTCTTAGATAGATCTTCTGGATAATTTGCTGTAGCTTCTACATCAGCACATGCTGCTTCATCTTGTACTTTTATATTATGAAGATGGTTTATTTTCTTAAACCTCATGATCCAACCTCCGCTAGCTTTAACTTTTCTCTTGCAGCTTCACCTCTCTCAGCCTTCATAGAATTGAAGAGATTTATGAATCTGCTCTGGGTTAGGCTCTGGCTTAAGGAAATGCTGTGGCTGGTTTGATATTCTATCCAGACCACTAAAATTTCTCCAAATCAGCAATAAGTCTGCTTTGCTTCCTTATCATTAATGTGTTCACTAGAGTAGCACTTTTAATTTCTCTCAAAAACTTTTCTTCTGCATTCACAGCTTGACTTTTTGGCACAAGAGCCCTAGCTTTTGTCTGATCTCTCTTTTTGACATGCCTTCTTCACTAAGCTTATTCATTTCTAGCTTTTGATTTAAGGTGAGAGACATGTGTCTATTCCTTTCACTTGAACAATTAAAGATCACTGTAGGATTATTAATTGTCTTTATTCCAATATTGTTTTGTCTCAGGGAATTAGGAGGCCTGAGGAGAATAAGAGATGGAAGGACAGATGGTCAGTGGAGCAGTCAGAACACATAAAGCATTTACCAAATTCAGTCTTATATGAGTGTGGTTTGTGGCACCCCAAAACAATTACAATAATAACAGGAAAGATCACTAATCAGAGATCACCAAAACAAATATAATAATAATGAAAATTTTGAAATATTGTGAAAATTATCAAAATGTGACACACAGAGCCACAAAGTGAACAAATTTTGTTGGAAAAATGGCACATATAGACTTGCTTAACGCTGGGTTGCACAAACTTTCAATTTGTAAAAAAAGCTTAATATCTGTGAAGCATAATAAAGCTAAGCACAAGAAAATGAAGTATGCTTGTGTAGTTATATACTGAAATATTCATCCATCAAAATGGTAAACTTACTGATACATGCTATACTGTGGATGAACTTTAAAAATATTATGATAAATGAAAAAAGCCAGTCACAAAAGATCACGTGTCATATTATTTTAATCATATGAAATGTCCAGAACTTGGAAATCTCTAAAAACAGAAGGTAGATTAGTGGTTGCTTAGGTCTGAGGGAGGAACAAGAAATGGGAGGGGGGTGATCATTAAAGGTACAGGGATTTTTTTGAAGCGATGAAGATCTCAACTTTACTGTGGTCATGATTGCACATATCTGAATACTCTAAAAACTATCGAATTGTATATTATAAATGGGTGAATTAATTACATCTCAATCAAGTTGCATAGGTAATCAAAAAATCGCATAGGTAATTTTTAAGATTAAGGTGGGTAAGTGCAAATCTTGTCTGTTATTGTCAGAAAACCTCTGAGTCTCAGACAAGTGCTTTCTCAGGCATAAGGATGGTAGCAATAATAGCTGTTGCTTTCAGAAAATTTGGCTCACTCCCAGACATCTGTGACCCAATTCATTACAGAGGTGGAGTAGTCTTCTTACTGGATGAGAATATGAGTCAAATTCTTAGATTTTGAAAGCACATACTTCTGTTCAACTGCTCTTTAAAAACTCTCAAGATTGAAATTCATGACCCAAATTCTGTCAAAAGCTTACTGAAGCCAGCTGATAATTAAGACTAACAGACTAAGGTAGAGTTTGCAAACTTTTTCTGTAAAGGGCCACATTGTAAATGTTTTAGTCTTTGTGGGCCATACAGTCTCTGTTGCAAGAACTCAGCTCTTAAATTGTAACCTGAAAACAGTCAATGATAATATGTAAACAAATGAGCGTGGCTATTTTTGTATAAAATTTCATTTACTGACACTGAAATTCTAATTTCATATAATTTTCATATGTCATAAAATATTATTCTTTTTTTAATACATTTAAAATTATAAAAATTATTCTTAATTCATGAGCTATATAAAAACAGTCAATAGGTCAAATTTGGCCTTTGGCTTGTAGTTTGCTGACCCTGCCTAAGAAAGACATTATCCATCTATACTATTTTAAATTTATCTTAGCAACTATTTAATCATCCAAAATTTTTTACCTTAATATCATTAGCTTAAACTCTGAAAAATGTCTTACTAAGTTACATTTAACTGTATTGGCCATATAGAAAGCTAAGAAAGGGTCTTTTAACAAAGTTTCTGCATATTCTATAAAATATTAAGATGTTACTCATTATGTGATGGCTATTGTAAGAATACAAATATAATAAATTAATGTGGGAATCTAGTATATAGAAGAGTTTAATAGAATCTTAGCTATTGTGAATAATTTCAGATACTGATTTCATGTCCTTTGGATATATACCTAGAAGTGGGATTGCTGGATCATACAATATTTCTATTTTGAATTTTTTTGAGAAAGCTCCATAATGTTTTCCGTAATGACTGTACCAGTTTACATTCCTACCAACAGTTCACTAAGATACCCTTTTCTGCACATCTTTGACAATATTTGTTATTTATTGTTTTTTGATAAAATCCGTCCTAACAGGTGTGAAGTAATGATATCTTGTGGTAGTTTTGATTTGCATTCTCCTTATGATTAGTGATCTTAAGCATGTTTTCATATACCTGTTGGCCATTTGTATGACTTCTTTGGACAAATGTCTATTCAGGTCCATTACCCATTTTTTAAGCAGGTTATTATTATTATTATTATTATTATTATTAATTATTATTATTATTTTGCTGCTGAGTTGTATTTGTAAAGCAACCCACAGAATGGAAGAAAAAATGCAAACCACATATATGACAAGGGAGTAATATCTAAAATATATAAAGAACTCAATTTTATTTTCATCTTAAATGACAGGTTGATTTTGTTCATCAAAGGACTTAGGTATAATCTAGGTGGCTATATTAATTTATTTCCCTAATTGCGTATGTTTAGTAAATTGCATAAGCAAAATTTGAACCTCAGACTTCTAATTTGAATCTAGCATATTATTATTTGTTGTGTATTTTCAAGAAAAGAGGATAAAAAAATCCATCATTTGTGCACTCTGAAATTAAAAAATCTAAAAAAGTAGAAACGCATAAAAATTCACATGCACAAGCTTCTAAATTTTAAAGCATTTCTCATAGTAATTTTATCTTTGTGACAAAAATAATTTCTGAAAAATCTAGTCACTGTTCCTATTTCTTTCTAGTCATTTATATGAAATGCAGTAATTGCTCTGTCAGATAACCAAAAAAGGAGCATTCTCTCCCTCTTTGTTTCTATTCTCTGACTGGAAAGCACTAAAGAGACTGCAGGTTGATTTCAAGATTTGGTGACTGTGCAAGCTTTATTAGCAGTGGCATCATTGATCTCAGAGGAGGCGATGGTTAAAAAATCTGGAGATATTTCACAGTCAAACAAAGGAGCCAAGCTAGGAAAAAGCAAAGCTAATAGACTTAGCTGCTCCTTCTAATCTCCTTTACTAATGAGGTTGGGAAGAAGGGCTGCCATTTGTCTCAAATGCTATTTCTACTTTTATTATAAGACTTCCAAAACTGATGTTCAGGAGAACATAGTATGCCTTAATAAAGAGGGTCTATTTACAAATACGTTTGGGAGATGCTGGATTTTTGTTTTGTTTTGTTTTATTCCTGCAGAACATCTCAAATTCTTGAAAAACATATCATATATTGTCAACTTCCAATGTAAGAGAATGCTGTATTTTTCATACTTTACTAGAAAACTCTTAAGTGATGCATCTATCAAATAACAGTTTAGAAACCTACTTTTCCCCTCACGCTCTCTCAATAATCTCTCCTCATTTAGTGTACCGCCTCATAATAACACTTGTCTAATATTTTACAGTTTAAGAAATACTTTTGCTTCTCAATCTACTCCAAATTGACTTCTTGGTACTTATTAATATAATCTGTGTTTATAGATTCATAATTTTGTGTTATCATATTATTAATATTTTAAATATAAAATTACAAGACCGTTTTTTCTTTTGTCTTAAATTTTCTAGCTATCTATATTTTATATCTAGCTATTAATAATTATTTCTACTTAATTCCATATATTTAACTTTAAAATGCATTCCCAATGCTTCTATACCACAGAGTTAACATGCATAAGTTCTTGATTTTTATTTCATTCTCAGTTGTTTGTAACACCTAATATCACTAAAGTAACTATTTTTAAAATGGGCACAAGAGCAAGATTTGTTCTAAAGCCTTGCATATATGAAAATACTTTTATTGTATTATCAACATTAGTCTATATATTATTTCCTGAAGCTGCTGTAAAAAAATTGCCACAAATTTAGTGGCCTGAAACAACAGAAATTTATTCTGTCATAGTTCTGGAGCCCATAAATCTGAAATCAAGGTGTCTGCAGGGTTGTACTCCCTACAGAGACTCTGGGAGAGATTCTGTTCCTTGCCTCTTCCAGCTTCTGATGGCTCAAGGCATTTTTTGACTCCATCACTTTAATGTCTGCCTTCTTCATATCACCTTCTCTTCTCCTGTGTATCTCTCTATTAGAACTCCCTGTGCTTCGTTTCTAAGGCCTAGCTGGATAATCCAGGATAAGCTTCACCTCTCAAGATACTTAATCATGTCTTTTGCCATATAAGGTAACATTTATCGGTTCCAAAATTTTGATGTGGATATTTTGCGGGGTTCACTTTTCAGTTTAATACAGCCTACAAGTCTTACTTATTTTGGAGGGTCGATTCTAATTCTTACTTCCTCTGAGTTGTTTTAATTTTAACATTGCAATTTCTTATATTAGTCTCTTCCCACATACCTTGTTTTCTTATATTTTGCTGTCTTTTTTTTTTTTTTATCTCAAAGTATTTGCCTTGCAATCGTCAGGTTTTATAGCATAGAAAAACATGCATTCTTGTATAAAGAATCTGAAACAGGTAGTTTTAACTTTTTCTTCTGCTTTCTTTGTTAATTTTTTTCAGAGATGTGTTTTATTCATTTGTTACATTTAAGCTTAACTACCATTTCCTTCAAGAAGTCTTTATTGTCTCCCAGTATCGAATGAGATGCCTTACTTATATATACCTTAGACACCTCGTACTTACCCAATCACAGCATGTCTCTTATTGCATTATTATTGTCTGTCTTGCCAACAGACAGTGAACAACTTGAGGGAAAAAATTGTGATTTGTTCATATTATTTTTTCAAAACAGCACAATACCTAGCACTAGTAGGCAACTAATAGGAATTTGTTGAATTGTGATCTTAGACTATGTCACCTACAGAAGTTCTTCTCTAAACCTCCAAGGTTTAGTGTGTTGCTTTTATTCTAGGTTTACATAATATCATGTACTGACCTTTATCATAAAACATGTCACAATGTATGGTGATTTTATCATAACAATAACTAGAATTGATTAGACATTTACTACATGCTAGACATTGTGCTAAGCAATTTACCAGTATTTCTTCTTTAATTTAGTCCTCACAATGACCCTATGAGTTAGTACTATTTTATTCCATTTTAAGATAAAGAAATGGGCATTAAGAGGTTAAGCATTCTGTCTAAAGTCACACAGTTAGCAAATAGCAAAGCCTGGTTTTTAACACAGACAATTTGACTTCAGATGTCATTCTATTAACCAGTATACTATACTTTTCCTATGTTTGCTTTTGTTTCTAACATCAAACTTTCAGAAAGTTCTTAGGCTCAGATATTGCATCTTTTTTTTTTCATTGCCTACTATGATGTATTATGAATAGTAGCTGTTTAATAATGTTCTGTATGAATAATTGGTGATATGAAGTGAAGTTCAGATTACTGCTCCATGTAAGTACAAATATATCATTTTAGAAAATAAAAAATATAGACTATAAATTTAGATTTGGTACTCACAGAATTAAAATATATATATATATGGATAAGCATTGTTAAAATAATATAGCTAAGATATGCAACTAAGATCCCTAAAGAGATATTAAACATGTTTACTTCCATCCAGTATATAAAGACTGTTATACTTTCTACATATGTCTTAATAAAATTTACTTATAATGGGCCAAAACTTTCACAATAATTTGAATTCTCAAAAATTTTATCAGTTAGACCATGTATCTTTAAGAATTGGGTTCTTTTTTTTTTTTTTTAAGTCTCAGATATCTTTTTATCTTTTTCATAAATTTTCAAAGATTGTCCTACCAGTTCGTCATATTAAGGGCCTGGCATTCAGAGGACCATTACCATCACCTTCAACGATTCAGTTGTAATGTAGGTGTTGTTTGATTCTTTCACCTCTTTCACAGAATATCACCAACACAACATTTTCCTTCTTTATGCCTCCAACTAGTTACTAAACCCACCAAAAGTAGCCATTATCTAGATTTATAATGCCATAAAGTAAATTTTTAAGCTGTTGTTTAATTATGCAGAAATGTAATGATGTAGTAATTACTCTTTATATCTAACACCTTTTAGTCAGTATTATTTCTGAGATTTTCCTTAATGTTACATGTAATAGTATTTTTTTTAATTTTTATTACTGTGTAGTAATACCTTATATAAATGCATTATTTATCCATACTACCATTGATAAAATTTTAGATTGTTTTCAGTGCGGGGCTATTCTGTACAAAGCTGCTATAGACATCTTTCTATATTATATTGGTGGATATATATTCACTCATTTTTCTTGACCACGTACCCAGGTGTCAAAATTGTTAGGTTACATGATTAGTGTATGTTCAGCTTTTAAAGATATCACAAATTTTCTTCCAAAGTGTTTGTACCCATTTACAATTCCATCAACAGTGTATGGAAATTCTAATTGTTCTGTATCCTTTCTAGCATGTAGTATTGTCAGTCTTAAAAGTGTGCGTTCTAGTGAATGTGTAGCAGTACCTCATCATGGTTTGAATTTTCATTGTCTTGATGACTTTTTACATGTGTATTGGCCATTTGAATATCTTTTGATTTTATAAAGAGCTTTTTTAAGTCTTTTGCCTATTTTCATTTCTCTTGGGTCATCTTTTGCTTTGCTTATTGGTCTGGGTGAATGTCCTATTCTTTGTTGTATGTAAAAAAATTACAAATATCTCTTCTTACTCTATGGCCTTCCTTTTTATTCTTTTAATTATATCTTCTGATGAAAAACTATTTTTAATTTTGATATAGTCTAATATATTATTTATTTTCTTTATAAATATTGCTCCCTGTATTCTGTTTAGGAGATTTTTGTGCATGCCAAGATTAAAGTTTGATTTTCCTTGAGGTTTGTGTTTTACTTTTTATGTTTAGGTCACAATTCGCCTGGAATTGATTTTGTTTATACAGGAGGAGGAAGAAATAAACGTTTAATTTGGATATCCAATTAATCCAATACTATTTATTGAAAGCACTATTCTTTCTCTCATTGAATCTTTGTGGAAACTTGATTATGTAACACTGTTTACATGACACATTTAATAGTGTTTTAATTACTGTAGCTTTAAAATAAACTTGATATATGGCATTGTAACTCCTCTGACTTTGTTCTTGTTCTTCAATATTGTCTTGATTATTCTGGGCCTTTATAGTTCCTTATACATTTTAGAATGAGCTTGTCAAATTACACACACAAACACACAAGTGGCAATTATTTTTATTGGGATTGCACTAAAGTCTACTGATAAATTTTAGGAAAATTGATAAAATTACAATATAAAGTTTTCCAATTCACTAGTCTGGTTTATCCCTTAAATTATTTAGCACTTTTTAATTAGAGCACTGCTTTGCAATTTTCTGTTTAATTGCTGTTGCTTTGAAGGTGGTAATTCTTTTTTTCTAGATGTTTTTAAATTTTTCTCTTTGACATTAGTTTTGTGCAGCTTCATTATGATGTGTCTATGCGTGGCTTTCTTTTTTATATTATTTTGCTTTAGGTTCATCACAATTCTTGAATTGTAGTTTAATGTCTTTCATTCATTTGGAAAAATTCAAAGCTATTTTCTTACCAAATATTTCCTTGAAGATATTGATCACGATAATTTTAAAGTCAAAATCTGACAACTGAATAGCTGGACTCCCAAGCAGATCTTCTGTTGTCCATATTCTTCTCTTGAAATTGTTTTTTGTTATGTTGTTTAACTTTTTACTGAGTGTCAGACACTGCCTATGAAAAATTTTGAAAGCTCTACATGAAGTTATCTTCCTCCAGAGAAGATAAGATTTACTCTATCTCTTATCCAGGCTGCAAAGGGACAGACCATCTGAATCCGATCCTGAAGTGACCCACACATACTTTGCAGTCTCTGTAAACTCCTTCTTCTCTTTTGCTTACATTCTTAAAGTTTAATTCCTCATGGATTTCAACTGAGAGTTTATAGCATCACTTAGTGACACTACTTAATGAGAGATCCTGAACTCCAATTTTTGGCATTCAGTACATGAAACTGTGGAAAATTCCACTTTGCTTTTCAGCTGTTTTCTGCTTCTTGTATTTTGTATGATTTTGTTTTCTTTCCCATCTTGCCCCGTGAAGCTTAGTGAGAAAAAGCCTTGAGTAGTAAATTGGTGCCAGGTGTCTAGCTCATGTATGTGTTCCTTCTTTCTCTCTGGGATCTTAGCCTTTCATGTTATAATGCCTTTGAATACCAGGAATTCAATATTTGTCCATCCATTCTGTGTGATTGACTAAAGTTATCTTGACTCCTCTGCCTCTTTCTTGGCATCAGGAATTAGCAAATAGACCAAGAGAAAAAGAAGCAGATAAAAAGTTGGGCTTACCTCAGTGACCTTTCCTTCTCTCTAGGATATGGTCCTTCAAATCTTTGTTGCCTTTGAAACTATCTTGAAAACTTCAAAATAAATCTTGAATTTTATCCAGGTTTTCTGTTTGTTCTCAGCAGGAGGATTGGTCTGTTGCAGGTTACTCTGTCAAACCTCATAACATGTATTTAATTTTAAAATTAATTATACTACGGGAGTCTATCATAAGTTGAAAATTCCACAAAATTCTCATAGAATAATTACAATATTTATCATGTACTAAATCACAAAGGAAAATTCAATAAAATGCAAAAGCAGAAAATGTAAAGGTTACTTTACTTTTGTTAACCTCAGTGTCATCAAACAATTATATCAAACTATTAACCAATAAACAATAACAAAAAATTTAACTATTTTATTTAACTTGCTTTAAAAAATGTAGAAAATTTAGAAAGAAGAAAAAAAAATGAGATCATTTCACTAGAAATTAAGTGGTTCTGAGTGGAATATTTATAGCCTTGACTATATCTATGGAATGTAAATATAAATATATATATATATTTCAAATTTTCTTGAAAGACATGAAAACAACAAAATAATCTGAAGCAAATAGAACAATATATAAAAATCAAAATAATAAAATTGAAAAAATCTTTTAGAAATAACAATAAAATGAACAATTATTTGGCAATTCTTACCAAAAGGCAATTTTTAAAAAATTAAGAATGATAAAAATGTCATAACTACAGATACAAAAGATGAGCTGTTTTCAAGATATACAATAGAGTTTTACCAATAAATTTGTAAATTTTGATGAATTGGACATTTTCTAGAATATTATAAATAAACAAAATTGACTCAAATAGAGAAAATATTAAAAACTCAATAAACACAGAAAATGTTTAAAGTTTACTCAATTTTACACTTCTTAAAAGACCCTAGGGAAATTGTAGAAATTGAAATATCTTAAACTTCAGGAAAGAATACAAAAGATAAGAAAGTAAGGGCTAGAGAGGTTAAGCAAATCGCCCAATATCATAAAGCTAGAAACTGATAGAGCCTTTTCTTTAGCTTTTCTAGTGCATATAAGCTAGAATAATATTTGTATCAAATCAATTATAATTTAAAAATTGCAAAATAAAAAGTATGGATCAACTTCACACATGAGCATCGATGCCAAAATCTTAACTATTATCAAAATAATTTCAGAGAAATATTAATATATTATGACCAAGTAGGGACAATTCTAATATTGCAATGATGATTTAATTGTAGAAAAAATGTAATTAATAGGTTAAAGAAAAAAATCATAAGATCATCTAAACTGATACTTAAAAAAAATGAAATAGAAAATAAAACAAATTTATAACAGAAAAAAATTAAAAACTATTGGTAGCCTATAAATAAAAGGACATGTTTTCAATTTAATTGTTAGCTATCAAAGATAAAGCAAAAACATCGTACTTGATAGTGAAGCATTGACAAGCAAAATAAAGTTGAGAAAAATATTAAAATGCCTGGTATCACAGCAATTATTCAACAGTGATCCAAAATTCCTAGAGACTGTAATTATGCAACATATATAAGTAAAAGGTATAAATATTCAAAAGAAAAATAATCAACATTGTGGTTTATATTATTGTCTACCTGGACTATGGAATAGAAACAAAATAAAATCTTTAGAACTAATCAAAGAGTTTACAAAAGACACCATAAACAAAGTGCAAAGAAAAACATCAGTCTGAGATATATCATCTGCAACATTTATAGAAGTAAAGGTTCAGTATTCACTTTGAACTTAGTATTCGCTTAGAACCCCACTTTGATATTAAAAAAAAAATCAAACACTCAATTAGAAATGTGGGCAACATATACATACTGACAATTTACAGAAGTAGAAATGAGAAAAGTCACAAAGAATGTTTGAAATGTGTTCAACTTTACCAAATGTGCAAATGAAAATTAAGAAAACAATAAAATACCATTTTCTCTCAGATTGGCTAAAACAAAACAAAAAAATGAGATTGAAAATATTTGATTGGTAAGAGTTTTTCAGTCATACATTATTAGTGATAGAGCAAAATAGTTCTGCTCATCATGTACAGGGCAATTTGACAGTATTTATCAAAATCGTAAATATGTGTACTTGGAAGAATGAATCTACCTTTTTTCCTCTCTCTAGACAAAGATTATGAAAGAGGTTATATACTGTCAAAAAACAGGCAGGACTAAAGCTTTACTTTTAAAGATATAGCCAAAATCTTTAAAATATTAAAAACAAAAACAAAGAGATTGAGGAGTAAGACTAAAGAAAATTAGAATATTTCTGCATAAGAAAATAGAAAGAATTAGGTTTTCCTTGCTTCTGAGAGGGTGGAGGGAAGAGAAATATGGTTATGAGAAGGAAGAAATATGGACAGGGAAAGAAGTTTCTAGCATCATGGCACAGTGACCAAAGGAGTTTTAAGAACGAAAATTACCACAGTAAATTTTGAGTGGCTTGTGTTTTTAAAATGTAAAACTTATTTCACCTCTCTAAACCTTGAGTAAATTTAGTTCACACATACGCAAAAAAAACCTTTTTATGAAAGGATATACTCACCTTGTTAAATAATATATGTAGTAGAGCTAAAGACCAAACATTGGCTATAGCCAACCTTAGCCATAAAGGTCTAACAAGCCTCAGTAGCTCTATGAATAACAAATTTAAAAACCAATAAGTTAAATGTAAACAAAGTACTGCCTTGTGTGTTTTTGTTGTAAAAGTAATGGGGAGAAGCGGAGTTCTATATTTGACACAATGTGGTCAAATAGGGGCCACATATTTTAGATGGTAAGATTATCCATAAACTAAAGGAATCCACAGGAGCTGAGAAGTAGAGATGTCCATGAGAATTTGAGGTTCCTATGAATTTCCAATGGATTAGAGGTGGAATTAATCGTATCTACTTATCTAGATATAAAAAGACAGGATGAACTCACTGACATTTGGTTTACCTATGCATGCTCTCAAAACCTCAGTTCCAATTCCTATGATCTATCTTAAAGAAATACTAGTGTTAATGCTCAAGCATTCATGTACAAAAGTGTTTGAAAATTTGAAAATTACCTAAATGTCTATCAGAACAAGAATGGTTAAAGGATAAGGAAAAACGTGCGCGAAATATATGAATGATATTAATGATGCACTATTAAATGAATAAAGATCATGGTATAAAAATGTGCTGTATAATCATTTTTTTTTGTAGAAAACAACCCAAATGTATTTCCTTGTGTGTATAGATGTATTTAAGTATATGTATGTGTGTTTATATATATGTATATGTGTATGTGTGTATATTGTGTATGTATCCTACATATACATCTGAAAGAAAACATATCAAATCATTTACATGGTTACTTCTTAAAAGTAGGATTGTGATAGAGACAGATGTTTTTGGTTGTCCCTCTACTCTTTGCCATTATTTGAAGTTTCACAATTATCCATTCTTTTTAATTGTCTTTCTTCCCCACAGAATGCAATCTCCTTAGAGCAGGGATTTCAAATCTCTCATTATACCTTCAGTATCTAAAAGAATGACACAAATTAAATTGCTCAGTTAATAGTTATTAGATACAGAGAAGAGGAGATAGGTCAAGGAACTAATTTCTCAGGTACCTGGAGAAAATAAAGTCTTTCAAGAAAGAACAGTCAAATGCTACTGAGAGTTGAAGAAAGGTAAGTATTATATGTGTCCATTAGAAAAAAAATTAGAAGTCATTTTAGAAAGAAATTAAAAGGCATCATTAGAAATAGTTCATGAGTGAGAGTTAGGTGCATGATTGAGAGCTGTGAGAAAATGGCACAACATATTATCTGGGAAACTTTTTTGAGCATGTTTTTTCATTAGTTCTAGAGAGGCTATATAGCATAGTGGTTGAAAAATATTGACTATAGAGCCAAACTGACTAGGGTCAAATTTGTCTCTGCCACTAGCTGAATGACCTTGGATAAGTTACTTGAACTGTCTGCACCTTAGTTTCACCTCTGTAATATGGGATACCAATAGTACTCACAGATTTGGTTTTAGTATTAAATGAGTTAGTATATTTTAAGCACTTAGAACAGTGCCTGTTATATAATAAAGGTTCGATAAATGTTAACTATTATTACTTCAGAAGGAGGGCAAGAAGAAAGGAAAGAAGGAAGGAAAGAAGGAAGGAAGGAAGGAAGGAAGGAAGGAAGGAAGGAAGGAAGGAAGGAAGGAA
>NW_011888965.1:3141094-3155533 GCF_000151845.1 Pteropus vampyrus | reverse complement strand
AGGAAGGAAGGAAGGAAGGAAGAGAGGAAGGAAGGAAGGAAAGAAAATGAATGTGCTTGGAGAATACTCATAGTTTGAATTCCTTTTGTATTTAAGATAGCAAGCATAAGTAGTCACTCACCAAAGCTTATGAATCCCTTTTTTGTCTTTTGTGAGCTCCTTCTTCTGTTTTCCTAAGCAGCAATTTCACAGCTTCATTACTCTTCTCAACTGAAGTGGGACAGTTTCATCTACCACATTTTGTGTCTCAGTCTCAGATTCTAGGTGGTACATTAATATGAGATCCACACAGTTTCTTCTTTAATACGTGAATCAATTACATGTATAAAAAACTAATTCCCAGCATATACTTCTATGCGGATTTTTTCGATTTGTGTTTCTACATAAATGATTTGTCAGATTATATTTTCCGGTATGCCATGAGATATTTCCATTTATATTCCTACTTTCTACTCAGTTGTATTATGGGACTTGCTGCCTCTGAACAGATAGAGACTATCAGAGGAGCAAGGATACTTTCAAACACAGTAGCCAAGACATCTGCTTCTGATGAACATAAACTAAGAGGGATCAGATATACTCCTACCTGTAAACAATCGATCGGATAAACAAACCAGGCAAAATACATGAAATAATGGTTTTCTAAACACTGAACACGAGGCTATAAAGGACAATGATACCTAAGAGGCAGGAAACAAATTGAGGCCTCTGAGTGTTCCATATTGCTGCCTTGAGAGAGCTTCTGGGTCATGGCACAGGGAGGGGGAACCCAAGCAGAGACTGGAAAAAAAATGCCTAAATTGAGGAGACATTGTTGAGAGTCTGGAGAGACCAAAGGGATTAGAGTTCACAAGAGTACCAGAAAGAAAAGAGGTACACAGAGAGCGAACACCAGAGATCTGCAGAGGAAGCCCCTTGAGTATTAAATTAAGTACTGATCAGCAAATGCATGTGAGGAAACTACCCGAGTCCTGAGAAAAAGCAGAGTCAGAAATAGTTCCCGTTTCCACCAGCCAGACTGAAAAACCTCATGATTCATAGGTAATTGAGAAGTGGGTCTTGACTTATTAGTGTGAAATGATTAGTCTTAGATTAAATATGCTTCAATCCCACCCAATTAATCTAAACAAGTCCCAAAAGGATCAGTCTATTTCCAAACAATTCAACTGCATCCCATAACACCCAATAAGATAAAATTCACAGTATCTGATATCCAATAAAAAGTTAAGAGTCGTGCAAAAAAGCAGGAAAATAAAACCAATAATAAGGAGAAAAAATCAATATTAATGGCTAAGAACTTATAAATGATAAAATTGACAAAGTACCTAAAACAATAATTATAATTGTATTACATATGTGCAAACATTAGGTAGACATGAAAGATATAAAGTTAATTCAAATTAAGTACCTAATGATGAAGACTACAATGTATGAAATGAAAAATACACTGGATGCCAGAATATTAAATATTGCAAAGAACATATTAGTAAAATTTCAAGATATAAAAATAAGAAGTAATTGAAATGAAATATGAAGAGGAAAAATAAAGACAAGATGCAAACAAGGAAAGAAAGAAAAAAGGAAGGAAGAGAAGAGAGTATACATTAGAAAAAGAGAAGAACAAAGTATGAGTGAGCTATGAGACAACTTGATCACCAAATATATGTTTAATTGGGGTCTCTGAAAGAGAAAGAGTGGTGATAAAGAGAGAATACATACATTACAATATCAGAAATAAAAGAGATAATCTCAGAGACTCTATAAATACTAAAATAATAATAAGGAAACAATATGAACAACATTATGTCAATAAATTCTACAACTAAGATGAAATGGAAATAGTCTTTGAAAGACAAAGTACCAAAAATTACTAAAAAGAAAACATGTCCCAAATAATCCTGTATCTATTTAAAAAATAGATTCTGTAGTTAAAAACTTTCAGTCTTAGTGGCTAAAGAGGAACTAGTATAATCCTTTTAGTTATTAAGTCTGAAAACTGGGAGCCATTCTAAATTTTTTGTTGTTTTGTATTACCAATATTTAATCTCCAAATTACTTATTTTGATTTCAACTCTGAAAAAATATCTTGAAATAGTCTTCTACTTTTCAGCACCCACTACCATCATCTTATTCCAGTCACTAAAAATCTTTTACTTGAAGGACTGCAGCAGTCTTCAAAGTTGTTTTCTGGAATAAAATCTGTGGCCCACATTTTCCAGGGTGAAATATTGGACACATTTCAGTTTCTTAAAATTAACCACATGATAAAATCCAACTTCTTATCATTTTATATATGATCTTTGGGGATCTAGTTCATATTCTGTCTCTCCTCACTTCTTATTTTGTGCCCCAGCAACATGAAACCAGATATAATTCCTCAAACACACTATGCTTGTTCATGTTTCTGTGAATTTGCGTAAACCCTTCCCTTGACATAGTGTTCTTTTTCTTTTTTCTATCTGGTTAAAAATAGTCATTCTTTAAAATCCTACTCCACCCAAAGTCAACAGGTTGTAGGGTCTTAAAGCTTAGTTGTGATGTAAAATCTGAAACCACATCAGTGAATTGTCTGTACTCTGTTACATTAAAAGCTATTTTAAAAATCTTGTATTTTCAATGGCTCTTTTACCCACACATAATTTTATACAATCAGGTATTTGTAATTTGAAAAAAATATATATTTGTTCACTAAGTTATAAAGATCTTCCAAAAATGACATATTTTATTATACAATAGCACAAAGTCATCTTCATTATTGTCACCACTAATTTTATCAGAAAAGTCTTTATGCATTGGGAAGCTGTCAATCTCATGGTAATGGTAATAGTAACAAGTCGTCTAAAATTCTACTTTCCACTTGTAATATTACATATTATTATTGGCCAAAAAATACTACCAGTGATTTTCCCTGAAGTAAGAGACTTACTTCATTCATTTTTGTGAAAGTATCGGCCAAATACCCAAGTCTAAATAACAATAGTTCATCATTCATCCTTTCTAGTAAGATGATGTTCCATGAAAAAGTGGCCTGTTGAGCACATACCTTAAACAATTGTACAAGTACTTTTCCTTGAAATAGCCATCCTACTTCACTATGTAGAGTGTTTTATGTGCACTCTCATTTCATCAAAGACTATCAAGAAGACACACACGTGTCAAGTTTTAATATAATTAATGAATTTTACTGCTTCATTGAGGACATTCGTAAGTGAAACTGTTTTGTTTGTTTGTTTGTTTGTTTGTTTTTTATCTGCAAGTGCATAGTGGTTAAGAATACAATGACTAATCTTATTCTTTGATGCCACTGCACTGTTTCATACCAAAGTCCCTGCAGTTTTACCCATGATTGCTTTTGCATCATCAATGAGAATGTCAACACAATGAAAAAAGGCCAACGTTTTAGGAATAGTATTATAAAAATAATGTTAACATTGCAGAACCTCTGAAGGGATCTTGCAGACCACACTTTGAGAATCTCTGAAATGGAAAACCATGAGGGAGAACGGTGATACTTGACAGTGCTACAATAATTAGGATTTAGGAAAATTTCCAAAAATTGTTTAGTTAAGATTTTTTGATTGCTTATTATATTTTTTGTTAGTGTGCTAAGCATTGGGGATACATCAGTCTACAAAACAGAAATTTCCAAAAATTATTTAGCTAATATTTATCCATGTCCCGATGGAGTTTATATACTAGTGGGAATAAGTCAATTGAAAAGAGAGAGGTGTGTATAAATTTGAGCTGTATAGTAACTTAGGACAAATGGTTGCAGTTCTTTTTACTGTGACTTATTTAGTAGTCAGTCAAACAATATGTTAGCTAAATGTTTTCATTCATTGTGATTCGATATTTGGTTTGCATAATAAGCCACAAGTGAGCAGCTGTGAATCTTTTTGAGTCGTTTGGTGTTTATGCCTAAATTCACTGTAGCCTTCAGATCTAGATTGCAGAAGGCAATATTGCTTACATTTCTATGTCCTCCCTTATTTTTAATTTTTTTTTTCTTGAGACTAGGAAGATGACTTCTAATAGAAGATTAACTGGAGATGTAGGAACTTGAGACTATCAAGCCATCAGCCTCACCAGGACCTAAAATGGTAAAGATCCTATAGAACTTACTAATAACCTGAGGCCATAAATATCTCCCATTGTCACCTGGGGCTGTTTGTCAATGTCACTCTCCTCTCTACACAGCTAAAATATTTTTCAGATTCAGTTATAGTCATGAACTCAGTGCTCTACTAACTTTCTTTCCTCTGCTGTCAAAATCTAGGGAAATTATATCCACAAATTGAAACTCAAATGTGATTTTAGCAGAGGGTCTGGGAAGACTCATTAGCAAGAAAAAGCTTCAAATAGAAAACAGTGCCACTGAGTTAAAACACATTGCCAAATTTATTCCATTTAAATTGATTTGCCCTGTCCAGATGGTGTAAGTCGTTGAGACTATTTCTAAGAACAAGTTAACCATTTTAAAGGTGATTCAAAAGGGTGTGGTTGACAATGGAAAATAAGTTGAGTTTTGGTCCTGAGGGATAAGAATCTCTGTCCTGAATTACATTAATTTCTGCTGTTGAAGTAATTCAATTAAACTCTATGGGCCTCTGTTTTCTCACCTAATAAAATGGGACTATGAATGTTTACAACAAATATCACAGAGTTTCAAATGGAAGAATGTAGAGGAAAATATGTTGCACATATGAAATTTATAATGTTTTAAAATAATAATCACCGGACTAAATAAGCATTGTAGAGGTGAGAATTTCTAGAAACTGCCATCTGTAAATGTTGATTTTTAATAGCTATAAAGTTATCTTTTTAATTTAAGTCCTCTTCTACTATTTACTCCTCTAATAAGAAATAATATATTTCGCTAATGATAGAAAAAAAGAAGTATTTTTCAATCCTTTCCTAAATAAGAGAAGTATTTTTATTCTCACCTTTATTCATTCTTCGCTAACCACTCATCATCAGAAAGTAGTAAATATCCTAGCCATAACAGAACTTTCTTAGAGAACACAAACAAACAAACAAATGTTCTTTTGTGCTTCTATGTTTTTGCACACGCACACATGTATATATATTTTTTTCCTCTGATTTTCTCTTACCTATAAAAATCCAGTTGAAAGACCATTTTCTTCATAAAGACTTTCCTAACTCTCCAAGACAGAGTTAGTAGAACCTCCTCTCTCTTCTCATTACATTGTGTACTAATTTTGTACAAATGAGTACAGAATAGATATATTGCCACTTACTTATTATATTTTGGTGTAATTTTTTTATCTGTCTCCCCTTCTCCAACTAAACTATGAGCTCATTAAAGGTATTGGTCATCTTCCTTCCATCCTCTGTTCCCAACACAGTTCCAACCACATAACTGTTAAATAAAATTTAACAAAATCATGAATATATCCTTCCAGCTAAGCCTGCTTTATGTATAGATATATGACAGATGCGAACATGTGATCTCAATGTGATTTCCATGTAGATGTGCTTCTTTCATCCCTACCTCTCTGCCCTAGCCCTCCAGAGAGTATCTTAGATGTTACTCAAAAACTCTGATCCATAGCATTATTTAAATAAAATATAAGTTAGCAATTAAAAATAACATCTAAGCAAACATGAGGTCATTATGTAAAATGAAACTTGAACTTCCTTGTACTGACAAAATCCACATCAAGACCTGAGCACAGCCTATGGTCCTGCCACCCTGAACAAGCCCGATCCCGTCTGATCTCAGAAGTTAAGCAAGGTCGGGCCTGGCTAGTACTTGGATGGGAGAACACCTGAGAAGACCAAGTGCTGTAGGCGTAAAAATATTTTAAAAAATAAGGGATTGTAAATTGACAAGGTCCTTGTAATCTGTGAAGTCAATCAAGAATTCCCTTGCCTAGGGGGGAAAAAAAAAAGATCTGAGCATAGAGAGAAAAAGAGATTTTTTTTGTTCCTTCTTCCTTCACTCCCTACTCCCTTTCTCTTCCTTCTTTCCCTCCTTCCTTCCTTCCTTCCTTCCTTCCTTCCTTCCCTCCCTCCCTCCCTCCCCCCTTCCCTCGCTCTCTCTCCCTCTCTCTCTCTCTCTCTCTCTCTCTTTCTTTCTTTCTTTCTTCCACTTGTGTATTATCATAAAAGGACTCAATTATCTTCTCCAAATTTTTAAAGAAATAGATTTTTTAATCTCTCACACCTTTTTTTGCTATTTCTTGTTCACTTGATTTATTTAAAATCTATAGCACATAATTCTTGATTTTTAGTGAAGAAAAAAGGAAAATCAGAAAACAACAACAAAAATTTAATCTCTCATTATGTATCGTAGCATACTGAATTACTTTTACTATTTCTTAATTCTTTTCCCCAGTAAGTTCCCCAACACTCTCTGGCAGAGATAGGCATTTTTTTTTTTTCTGTAAAGGGGTTGATGGTAAATATTTTAGGCTTTGTAGGTCGAGAGGCAAAATCAAAGATGATATGAAGGTACTTAAAAAAGTAATACAAACTTCCTCAAATTTTTATTGACAAAGTTCAAAAATATCATAATAATAATTAAGAATACTTTTTCTTCATAATACAGGTCTACTAATGAGAAGAATAAAATTATTTTGGGAGAAAGGAAAGGTAACATTTTATTAATTGGAGTTTGAAGTTAGTGTTCTCAATCATTAAAGTTGACTGCAAATTTCACTTGTTAATGCTAATCTGTAATGAGATTTCAAGTATTTCATTTTTGAAAATGTCTTTTCGCACAGAAGGTAATACATGTGACATTTAAAATGCTGGTAATTGCATCAATGTGATTTATAGTAACAGTAAGAAGTGTTAAGAACTCAATACACAGTCTCTTTCAGAACTACTCAACTGTGTTGTTGTAGTGTAAAAGCGTCCATAGAGGGGGGAAAAATTAATTAATGTGGCTGTATATCAATAAAATTTTACTTACACAACTAAAATTTGAATTTTATAGAATTCTTACACCTCCAAATGTTATGCCTCTTCTGATTTTTTTCAACCCTTTAAAAATCATTCTCAGCTCATGGACTGAACAGCAGCAGTTGGCAGGCTGGATATGGCCATTGACTTCCTTCCTTCCTTTCTTCCTTTCTTCCAGTGATATGGCATGCCCCTGTATGACAGTCATGGTCACAGTTGACTTTTGATGGGGTTGTTGGTAGAATGTTCAGACACAAAGAGACAGAAGAAAAAGGATATCCTAAGCTGGTCCTTTCTACTCGGCCCTTGCTGAACTACCCTATTTTTATACTTCTGCTCTCAGATTCTCATTCTCTTTACCTTATGTTACTATCCCTAAACTGGGTATACTCAGCATTCTGCAGTATAATGAATATTTCTATTGTTTGAAACCCTACTGACTCCACTCTCAGACAAGCAAAGAGCCGTGCAAAATGACCCTTAGGCCTCTCATAAATTGTGTGTGTGTGTGTGTGTGTGTGTGTGTGTGTGTGTGTGTGTGTGTGTGTGTTTTGGAAAGGGATGATTGTGTAGGCAAGTGAGCATGAATATGGAACTGACTAGACCAATGGGTATACATGAGAGGAAAACCAGAACCACAGTTCTGAAGCATGGAAGATGAGAACTGGTCTTTCATTGCGAATAGATGAATATCAATGTGTCACTATACAGTGAAAAAGATGCAAGATGTTTGAAACTTCCCTGTTATCTGTGGAAACTGTTAGCATTTGTGCTTTTTCCTCCCCGCCCCCATCAGAAAGTTAATGAGAAACATGGAATTCTTCTTCTGGGGAAGGTAGTGGGGGGGTGACATTTCATGTAATTGAGATTTAAAGTTATTATTTCCTAGCAATTAAAATTGATTGAAAGTTTTGTTGTCATTGTTAATGCTCATGGACTGAACAGCAGCAGTTGGCAGGCTGGATATGGCCATTTATGATGAGATTTTATGTATTTCTAAGTTAGAAAAGAAAAACTAAAAAGCTGGTTTACCTGTGTAAAAATTAAATGAATTTAGACATGTACGTAAACTGATAAATGTTTTAGGCCTAATTACTGTAAAGAACAATAAAAGAAGTCATAGTCGATCAAAAAGAATATATTTAGTAGTCACATAACCCTGATTCTAAACTCCATTTTTGTCCCTTATTAATTAAATAACCTCTAGTAAGTTATTCAATTTCTCTAAGCATCATGTTTTCCTTGTGAATATTCACAAAGTAGACATAATTATCTTTAGTTTGTAGATAGGTGAGTAAGTTATATAATAGACACATTCCCATAACTGGAACTAAAAAAGAACCATTTTAATCTTTATAAATAATGTATATTATTAAATATGTTCTATTAAGTTTATAATGATCACTGCTTGATATTAACAGCATATTAATCATATATGATCACATTTTTCTCTTATAATTCCCTTTCACCCAACCAATACGTATCCTACACTATTCTTCAAGGATATCCTACTCAGAATGCCACAAATGCTATAAGACTTTCAGATATCTCGAGACCAAAACAAAGTCACTCTTCTCTGAAGTCTTGCAATTTGTAACTTTTTTCTTTTGGTATTTACTATCTATTTTTAATTACATTTACATTTACAGTCATGCCCCACAAAACATTTTGGTCAGTGTTGAATTGCATGTAAGATGGTGGTCCCATATCATTATAATGGGGCTAGAAAATTACTATTCCCTAGTGAAGATGTAACCATTATATCATAGTGCAATGTATTACTTAGTTTGTGGCAATGGTGGTGTAAACAAATCTACTATGCTGTCAATCACATAAAACTATAACAAATACAATTATATACAGTATATAATACTAGATTATGATAATAAATGACTATGTTACTGGTTTACATATTTACTATCTATACTACTTATCATTATTTTAGAGTGTACTTTTTCTACTTGTAAAAAAATAAAAATAGTTTTCTGTGAAACAGTATTCCAGATTATGCAGGCAACAGTCTCATACATCTTGTGTTTACTATGTCTTTTGATTGCACTGTTTTCTCTTGTGCTTGATTTAAACTCATGTTGTTTTGTATAGTAATATGCTGTACAGCCTTGTAGCCTAGGAGAAATAGGCTATGCCATATAGCCAAGATGTATAGTAGACAATACCATCTAGATTTGTGTAAATGCACTTGACCAGTCAACCAGTCTTACCACCATTATGCAGTTTTTATTTCCTTTCCAATTCTACTCACAACAATATATCCTATGGCATAATAATCACAGACCTATGACTATTATTATTTTTTAATCTGAATTTGTCTTCTCATCGCAAGTCTCTTTCTAGTCCAAATCACTGTATGGTCTGCTGCCAGAATAACCTCTTGAAAACATCAGTTGTCATTCTACTAGCTTAAAAATTTGCATGACTTCATATTACACACAATTCTTCCTGGAGTTGAAGGGTCTCCACAATTTAAACATGCTTTATTGCTGATTATAAATACTGGAGAACTGACTTAGGTAAAAGTGAAAAACTCAAAATGCCCATCTTTCTCATTTCTTCTCCAAATGACTTCTATGTCCCAGAGATGTGACCTCTTCAAATATCTGTGTTTTTTTCTCATTTGATTCTCTTTGCTTTCTATGCTTGTCTTTATTTTCCTTTATTTAATAACCATTTGTTCTTCTAGATCCAGTTTTAATTACAGTTTATTGGTGAAGACTTTCCTTAACATCTCAGTCCACAGAAATTATAACTTCTCTTGTCTTCCTAGATATATTATTATTATTAATAGTATAGTTTACTTTGTATTATTTCTTTTTTTCACACATATATCTCCAAAAAAATATAGAAAATTAGTGAGAAAGCTCATTACTTTCTTATATTTTTATTTCAATAACTGATAATAATGTTTATTAATCATGATAATTATATGTCCCTCTTTGTAAGAAGAAAAAATCCAAAAAGGACATGACTCCTGTTTTGATTGATTCAATAGCATTTCCCTTAGTCAGATGTAATTAATTTTTTTTTCTGATGGTTTCTTAGAACTTCATTTTATTAAGGAACTACTAGCCCTGGTTTATTTCTAATTAAGAACTATTTTTGTTCCCAAAGCTCATTTCCAAAATTATAGTCTTCAAGATCAAATTTAAAAAAAAAATGTGTTTAAATAACTTCCACATTTCAGCAAGCTGTTGTCATCACGTAGTTCTCAATTTGGTTTTCATATACTTTTAATATAATATATTGTCCATTTATAAATAAAAGACAAGAACTATTAGCTTATTTTATATATAAAAAAGATGTTATATAGTGAGTAATTATGACTTGATTCACATTTGGCAAGTAGATTTGAATAAGAGTTCAACAATAATATCCAGTGAGATATAAATAAATATCAGTTCATAGGAGCTTGGTTAAATAGCCAAAAGTCTTCACAGGTGACTTGTGCTCTTCATTGCAAATCACATTGCACAAGAAATAAAATGAATTGATAAAATAAGACATGGTTTAACGTAAATTGAACTTATGGGTTTTCTAAATGAAATACATAATGTGTATTTCAGATGCATGGTATAAAACGAAATGTCTTTAATTTAAAAAAAATAAAAAGAATATTTTCTAAAATTTTAAATAATGCTTTATGTCTTATTTTCTATTTTAGAAGTGAATTCTATGGTATCAACCTGTGGAAGATATATGTCAGAGGAATTCACTGCCAAGGAGTACATATTTTAATTACATTCCCAGTGTGGACACACTCTTTGACTTTATAAAATATCATTTTATTTTTTAAATTTTTAAAATAATTTTCTTTAAGTTTACTGAGGTAACATTGGTTAATACAATTATATAATTTTCAGGTGTATATTATATTTTGACATCTATATATTTTATTGTGTGTTTACCACCTAAAGTACAGTTTCCTTCAGCTATCATATATTTGATCACGTTTATCCACTTCACCCTCCCCCTAACTCCCTATATTTGATCTCCTTTACCCGTCTACCTTCCCCCTCCTCCCCCACACCCTACCCTCTGGTAACCACTAGTCTATTGTCCATGTCTATGAGTCTCTGTTTGTTTGTCCTGTTCATTTATCGTTTTTAGGTTTATATCTGACATATAAGTCATATCATGTGATTTTCAACTTTTTCTGTCTGGCTTATTTTTCTCAGCATGATTATCTCGAGGTCCATCCATATTATGGCAAATGGCAGTATGCCATCTCTTTTTATGGCTGAGTAATATTCCATTGTATATATGTACCACAGCTTCTTTAGCCAATCATCTATCCTAGGACACTTTGGTTGCTTCCATGTCCTGTACACTGTGAATAATGCAGCTATAAACATCGGTGTGCAAATATCTTTTTGGATATGGGTTTTCAAGGCTTTGGGGTAAATATCCAGTAGAGAGATTGCTAGATCATATGGTAGATCAATCTTAGTTTTTTGAGGAACCTCCATACTGTTTTTCATAGTACCCATACCAATTTGCAGTCCCACCAGCAATGTATGAGAGTTCCTTTTTCTCCACATCTTCTCCAACATTTGTTATTACTTGTCTTGTTGATTAGAACTATTCTAACAGATGTGAGATAGTATCTCATTGTGGTTTTGATTTGTATTTTCCTAATAGCTAGCAATGTTGAGCATCTTTTCATATAATTCTTGGCCATTTGTATGTCTTCTGGGGAGAAGTATCTGTTCAGGTCCTCTACCTATTGTTTGATTGGATCGTTTTTTGTTGTTGTTGTTATTCAGTTGTATAAGTTCTTTGCATATTTTGGATATTAGGCACTTATCGGAGGCATTGCTTGCAAATATATTTTCCCATTCAAACTGTTGTCTCTTTACCTTGTTGACAGTTTCTTTTGCTGAGCAGAAGCTTTTTAATTTGATGTAGTCCCATTCATTTATTATTATTATTTTTAATTTCCTTTGCTTTTGAGGTCAAATTCATAAAATCCTCTTTGAGTCCAAGGTCCTTGAGTTTAGTTCCTATGTTTCTTCCCTGTAATTTATTTTTTTAAGTCTTATATTCAGGTCCTTAATCTATTTTGAGTTAATTTTGGTGTGTGGTGATAGACAACAGTCTAGTTTCACTCTTTTGCAGGTCCACTTTACCCAGCAAGATTTATTGAAGAGACTTTCCTTTCTCCACTGTATGTTTTTGGCTTCTTTGTTGGAAAATCTTTGCCCATATAAAGATGAGTTTACTTCTGGACTCTTGATTCTGTTCTACTGGTCCTTGTGTCTGTTTGGGGGCCAATAACATATCGTTTTGATTATTGTCGCTTTGTTGTATAATTTGAAGTCAAGCAGAGTGATGCCTCCAGCCTCGTTCTGTTTTCTCAGGATGGCTTTGGCAATTCGGGTCTTTTGTTCTTCCATACAAATCTGATGGTTTTTTTGTTCTATTCCTTTAAAAAATTCTGATGAGATTTTAATGGGAATTGTATTAAATCTGTATAATGCTTTAAGTAATATAGTCATTTTAACTATGTTAATTCTTCCAATCCAAAAATACGGAATATCTTTCCATTCTTTGTATCTTCTTCGATTTCTTTTAATAGGGTCTTGTAGTTTTCATTATATAGGTCCTTCATATCTTTCGTTAGATTTATTCTTAGGTATTTTATTCTTTTTTGTTGAAATTGCAAAAGGAATTATTTTTCCCACTTCTTTTTCTGACAATTCATTATTAGAGTATATGAACCCTATGGATTTTTGAACATTGATTTTGTATTCAGAAACTTTACTGTATTTGTTTATTGTTTCTAGTAGTGTTCTTGCGGAGTTTTTAGGGTTTTCTATATAGAGAATCATGTCATCAGCAAACAATGAAAGTTTGAGTACTTCATTTTTATTTGGATACTGTTTACAGCTTTCTCTTTTCTGGTTGCACTTGATAGGCCCTCCAATATTATATTGAATAACAGTGGCGATAGTAGACAGCCTTGCCTTGTTCCTGATCTTAGAGGGAAGGTTTTTAGTTTCTCAGCATTAATGTTGGCTGAGGGTTTATCATATATGTCCTTTATTATGTTAAGGTGCTTTCCTTCAATACTGATTTTGTTAAGTGTTTTGATCATAAATAGATGCTGTATATTCTCGAAGGCTTTTTCTGCATCTATTGATATGATAACATTTTCAATTTGTTTATGTGGTGTATCACATTAATCGATTTGGATGTGTTGAAACATTCCTGTGTCCCTGGGATGAAGCCCACTTGTTCATGGTCTATAATCTTTTTAATATGTTGCTGCATTCAGTTCACTAGTATCTTATTTAGGATTTTTGCATCTGTGTTCATGAGAGATATTGGTCTGTAGTTTTCTTTTTTTGTGTGTTATCCTTTCCTGGTTTTGCTATCAGAGTAATATTGGCCTCATAAAATGAGTTGGGAAGTCTTTCCTCTTCTTCGATATTTTGGAAGAATTTGAGGAGAATAGGTATTAAATCTTCTTTGAATGTTAGGTAGAATTCACTGGTGAAGCCATCTGGTCCTGGACTTTTACTTTTTGGTAGGTTTTTGATGATTGTTTTGATTTCCATACTGTCTATTGAGATTTTCCAGATCTTCTTGATTCAATCTAGGAAGGTTTTATTTTTCTAAGTACTGGTCCATTTCTTCTAGGTTATTAAATTTGGTATTATATACTTTTTCATAGTATTTTTGTATGATCCTTTGTATTTCTGCAATGTTGATCATAATTTGAACGCTTTCATCCTGAATTTTGCTTATTTGTGTCCTTTCTCTTTTTTCCTTAGTGAGTCTAGCCAGGGATTTATCAATTTTATTGACTTTCTGAAAGAACAATCTCTTCGTTGCATTTATTTTTTTGTTATTTTTTTGTTTTCAGTTTCATCAATTTCTGGTCTAATTTTGATTATTTCTTTCCTTCTGCTGATTTTAGGCTTCATTTGTTCTTCCTTTTTTGTTTTTGAAGACGAAGCTTTAGGTTGTTTATTTGGGTTCATTCTTGTTTTTTGAAATAGACCTGTAATCATATAAACTTTCCTCTTATGACCACTTTTGCCATTTTTCAAAAGTTTTGATATGTTGTACTATCATTTTCAATCATTTCTATGTATCTCTTGATCTCTCTTTTCATTTTTTTCTGACCCAATCATTCTTCAATAACATGTTGTTTAATCTCCATGTGTTTGTTCTGTTTACAGTTGATCTCCATCTTCAAAGCATTATGATCAGAGAATATAGTTGGTATGATTTCAACCAATTATATTTGTTGAGGCTACCACTGTGTCCCAGTATGTGGTCGATTCTTGAGAATGTTCCATGTGCACAAGAGAGAATGTATAAGCAATTGTTTTGGAATAGAAGACTCTGTATATGTCAATTATAACCAGTGGTCTAATGTGTCATTTAAGAATGTTATTTCCTTACTGATTTTTTGTTTGGACAATCTGTCCATATCCGACAGTGGGGTATTAAGGTCCCCTACTACAATAGTGTTTTTTTTTTTTTTTT
>NW_011888965.1:3122794-3141044 GCF_000151845.1 Pteropus vampyrus | reverse complement strand
TTTTTTTTTTTTTTTCTGTTTCTCCCATTAGGTCTGTTAGTAATTGCTTTATATAATTGTGACTCCCTGATTGGGAGCATAGATATTAATACATGTTATGTCTTCTTGGTGCATGATTCCTTTTATCATTATGAAGTGTCCCTCAGTATCTTTCTTTACCTGTTTTATTTTGAAGTCTATTTTGACCGATATTAGTACTGCTACTACTGCTTTACTCAGAATGCTGTTTGCTTGAAATATGATTTTCCACCCTTTCACTTTGAGTCTATATTTGTCTTTGGAGCTGAGATGTGTCTCCTGGAGGCAGCATGTGTTTGGGTTTTATATTTTAATCCATTCTGCAATTCTGAGCCTTTTAATTGGTGAGTTCAGTCCATTTACATGTAGGGTATTTATTGAAATATGACTTCTTCTTATAGCCATTTTATCTTTCGCTTTCTGGTAACTCAGTGTTTCCATTGCTTCCTTGTCCTTATGTCTCTGTTTTCTTTATTTTGGTTGGCTTTCCCTCTGGTTCTTGTTTTATGTTATATACTTCAGTTATGAATCTTTGGTGTGTGGTTACCATTATGAATATATAAAGGATAGTTATATATATATATACAGTCATCCATTTTCCTCCGTGTGTGCATTATCTCCTTTTCACTTTGCGATATTGGATCTTTGAATCCTCCCCTTTTTAGTCATTGTTATCTCAATTTGTCCCTATGTATGCTGAATATTCATTACTATCTTGCTATAGTTGAGTCTCTTCTTATTATTTAAGCTTATAATACCCTGATCTTAATAACGATTGCACTCTTCTGCTTCTATTTGCCTGATAGTCACTTTACTCTTAATTATGTATTTTGTTGTTGTTGTTGTTATTTCGTTTTAGGTGAGCTGACCCCTTTCAGTATTTCCTGTAGTGTAGGCCTTGTAGTGAAGAATTCCCTCAATTGTTATATGTATGAAAAGTTCTTAATTTCTCCTTCATATCTAAAGGAGGGCTTAGCTGGATCCATTATTCTAGGTAGTTCTTTTCACTTACTAGTTTAAATATTTGATTCCATTCCTTTTTGCCTTGTAAGGTCTGCATTGAGAAGTCCAATGATAATCTAATGGGCTTTCCTTTATAAGTTACTGTTTTCTTCTCCCTGGCTTCCCTGATAATTTGATCTTTGTTATTGATTTTTGATAACTTTAATATAATGTGTCTTGGTGAAGGCCTTTTTGGTTGAGATAATTGAGTATTTTGTTGATTTCTTGAATTTCAAGCTCCAACTCATTCCTTAGATTTGGGAAATTCCCGTCAACTATTTGTCTGAAAATGGTTTCTAATCCCTGCTCTTTTTCCTTTCCTTCGAGAATTCCCATTATTTTTATGTTTCCTCTCCTGATGATATCAGCTAGTTCTTGTATTTCTCTTTCATTATTTTTTGTTCTTTGGTTTCTCTTTTCTTCCTTCTGATTTATTTCTAGATTTCTGTCTTTGATATTGCCGATCTTTTCTTCCATTTTGTTGACTCTATTTCCCAAGGTTGTTATTTCATTTTTCAACTCTTGCAGTGTGTTTTTTAACTACAGATGTTCCAGTCTGTTCTTTTTGAGGGTTTCTATCTCCTTGCTCTGCTCATCTAGTGCTTATTTCAATTCCTGAAATTATTGAGATAACTTGTTTCAGAACTCACTGAGTTTTTTCAGAGGTACTATCCTAAACTCTCTGTCATTTAAGTTGCATATTTCTATGTCTATAAGCTTATTTTCTGGAGATTTTTCTCTTTGTTTCTAAGATGCCTTGTCACCTTGGTTGTTCATGGTGTTTAATGAACTATTTCTCTGTGTGGGCATGAATGGAAGTGTATTCTGCATTTTTTTTTCCCCCAGAAAGAAGATTTCTTACATAAAGTTATCTTTTTAGCCTGCTGCAAAGAAGGCACTTTTCTTTTGATTTCCAGTAGGTCATGTCTAAGCCTCTTGGATCCCTGCTTTATATAAAGCTTAAATAATGCCTTTTTTTTTACTTTCTTGTAGATATTTAATCATGCATGCTACCCTCAGTTTCAGTCCCTGTCAGGGTCAGCAGCAGTCTCGGCAGCGTTTGCTCAGATTCCCCTGGGGCTCCTCTGTGTTCAATCTTGGAAGGTATGGGGGAAGGGTCTTCTGGGTTGGGTGTTAGGAGCTGCGGCTCATATTCAGTTTTGCAACTGGGGCTGGTAAAATTCAATTGTTGTTTCTCTGCAGTCCCATCCCGCTTCTCTGCCTTGATGACTGGGCCATTCCACCGGCCAGCCATGTGGAGCTCATAGCTTTCCCATGCAGGGCTGTTCAGACTAGTCGCAGCACCTTCTCCCCTTACCCCTCTTCCTGAAGGGAGCTTGGAATGCTGTGAAAGGCAGCTTCTTTGTTTCTCCCAGTCCACCGTCCAACATCTGGGGTTCTGACCTGTGGTAGCTCCTATGCTCAGATCCCATGCTCAGACATGCTGGTGTGCAGTCTGGGTGTTTTTTGTTCAGTTTTAGATGTTCAGCTTATTGTTGTTTCAAGGGGAGAGATCTAAGGATATCTCTCAATCCACCATGTTTTCTATAAAATGTCATTTTAAAATAGCACTTATGGGGTCCCAGCTGAATACAAAGATTTTAATATTAACATGAATGTAATCATCTGAGCCAGGATGACAGAGTGTCATCTCTTTCCCTGCCAGTAGACTCAAGATTTATGTCCAGTCTCAAAAGTCATCTTATAGGCCAGTTATGCCAAGATATTCTCAATAAAGCATTTGGAAACACAAAAGTAAAGCAGAAACTTACATGATTTTCTGCATAGTATATCTTTGTCATAAGTCACAAATAAGAAACCAGTAATGTAAAGTACCATTTATTAAATGACACTCAGCATTCATGATTTCATCATTCTAATTGTTTGGAGAGGGTATAAAGTGACTGATAGCCCAAGAATCAGTATGCATACCCAGTGCAGTATAGTGTGGCAGCTATGGAAATCCTAAGAAAGGAAGGCAAAAATACAGAAAGAAAGTTAATTCACATATAGAAAGCAAGCAACTCTATCATCTTGATCACTCTGGAAGGGTTTGTAAAATTTAAATAAATTACATTTTTCAAGTAGCCTAAGGTTTTTTTTTTGTTTACTTTTTTGTTTAACTGTGTGTTTCTCTGTGTCTGTGTGTGGAGAGCGAGCGAGAGAGAGACAGAGAGAGAGAGAGAGAGAGAGAGAGAACTAAAGCAAACAAAATTCTAATATATGTATTTGAATAAAGAAGTGCTTGATTTAATTATGTGATAGTAGAGGGTGAAATGATTAAAAAAAAATTTAAGAAAGCAGC
Source organism: Pteropus vampyrus (assembly GCF_000151845.1). NCBI lineage: Eukaryota > Metazoa > Chordata > Mammalia > Chiroptera > Pteropodidae > Pteropus > Pteropus vampyrus. The sequence goes on along the minus strand of NW_011888965.1, from coordinate 3,137,719 downwards.
TACAATTTACCATGACACATTTACAAAAGTTGGACCGGGGAAGAGTCTTGAGAACTGATTACATTGATCATTAGAGAAACAAATACAGACACATTTGTTCCCAAATTTAGATATAGATTAGAAGAACTAATTTAGCTTTAAGATTCAGGAAACAGAATTTGCTGTAAGATTTTGTTCTGTTCCCAACAGGAATACAAAGCAATCTGTGATTAGAACTGGAAGGATATGGATAATTTTTGTTAACTCTATATATGTATAATTTTTAAATGGTAGTTTAAACAAAAATCTAAAAGTCAATTTGTGTATTTGGTTTTTGTTTGTTTGTTTGTTTACCATGTCAAAATATTCAACTAGACTTACACTTCCATCTATAATGGAAGATGGAACAGATTTACTCTCTTATCTTAACAAAAATCAAGAAAAATATTTAAAGAATGTTTTTCAGAAATCTGACAAGAGACAATGTAAAATAGTTACTTCTAAAATAAAGGGAATATTAGATAAGCCCTATAATTGTCCTAGCTTACTGTCTAGAGAATTTTCAGGCTGTCACACAGAGACAAGGGACCCAAACAGAGCCTGACAATTTTCTAGAGTTGAGACAAAATTTATCATTCAGAGAAATCATGGCAGATAGAATTCATAGGACAGAGTACCATAGAGGAGAGAGCTACCTAAAAAAAAAAAAAAAAAAAAAAAGTTCTAAAGATCTACAGATGGTTTCTTATGAGATTTTTACTATATACATAACTGAACATCCAGAAACTTTTGAGTGGGGGGAACTACTCAAAAGTAGCAAGCATAAAAACTCCTGGACCTCACATAGGTCTGAAATAATCATGTTCCATTAAGCCAGATTAGCAAGACCTTCTAAAATCTAGAGAATCAAATGGAATCCTCAGAAGAGTATCTGTATTAGCCCTAAGCTGGAGACTAATCGGTTCTGCTTAACAAAATTTAAAAGCAGCACACAAAAGAACCAAAATGTTTCCAGTAACTTACCTGCACTCCAGAATAAAGTTCTAAATTTATTTAAAGGAATACTAAAATATCTAGCACTAATGATATAAATTTCACAATGTCTAGGATCTAATTGAAAATAAGCAGGCATACAAAAAAGCAGGAAACATGATTTTTAATGATAAAAACAATCAATGAAAAGACAGAGATCAACACATGAAGTAGATAATATACTTAGTAGAAAAGGACATTAAAATAACTATTATAAATATAATATTTATGTTCAAGAAGGTAGAGAAAAACATACACATAATGACAGACATGAAAAATATAAAAATAACCCAAATTGAAAATTCTAGAGATGAAAAATACAAGATTTGAATTGAAAAATACGCTTGAGAAATAGACAAAGGTTTGAGAGGAAGATGGAGGACTAGGTAAAAGCAGTGTTTGCCTCCTCTCAGGTGCGCATTGAAATTACAATCAAATTATAAAATAATTAATATGGAGGATCACCTGAAGTCCAGCTGATCATAACACATACATCTGATAATATAAAGAAAGAACCACATCGAGGCCAGTAGGAGGGGCAAAATCACGAATCGGACTGGACCCGCACCTGCGGGTGGTGGAGGAAACCGGGAGGGAGAATAAGTCTGCAGAGGCTCGCCTGAAGGAGAAAGGCCCCACCTTATCTGGGGGCTCCCTAGACCAGGGTCCCAGCTCAGGGAAGAGGAGTTTCCAAAAACTCTGTCTGTAAAAATCAGAGAGGATTCTGGCCATCTGGGTGAGACAGAAGGATACTGAAACAATAGACACCCCTTTAAAGGGCCCACACACAGGCTTTCTCACCTGTGGACACTCACCTGGGGCTCCAGTGGTGGGTAAAAGGCTAGAGAAAGATTCATATGGAGAAAGACTGCATTACCTGGCGCCAGAACAAGGGCTAAATAGGCAGCCGCCATTGTGCCTTAGTCAGGCTCCACTACAGGGCAATTTACAGACCACGCCAGCTTACCTATGCAGATACTTCCCACATGGTCAATTCAGAAGCTGCACAGGCAACAGACTTTGTCTAGAACAGTGTGGAAATTGAGGGAAAATCAGTTTCAGGCAGACCTCTGCTGCCTGAAAGAGCTACAATATCGTGTGAGGGGATTAAAGGAGTCTGTGGAACTGCCCCAGACAATAGCTGGTCTCACTATGATCAGTAAATACAGTGGGAATGCAATGCACAGGCACAGAAGTTGCAGCTAACCTAAGGCTGTACTGGCCTGACAGTCCTTGTCTCTCTGAGATTCTGCTTCACACAAGTCACAAAGTGCTTGCAGCTCACTGACAAGCAGCCACATCCACACTGCCCTTCTCTGGAATTGGGCAGTCTGTGCGGGCAACATACCTTGGCTAGCACAGTGAACACATTTCAGGGAAAACAGTTGTGGGAAAAACACTGCTACTTGTACAAACTGCAATACCTCTTGAGGGGACCACAGGGGTCTGTGGCACCACCCCAGACTACATCTTGTCTCCTTGTGAACTGTTACTACTGGGGGAATGTGCAGACACAGAAGTTGCGGAAAACTGAGGCCATTTTGGCCTGATGGCCCTTCACTCCCTGAGATCCTGCCCTATCCAATATGAAAACTTCCTGCTGCACATTAACAGGAAGCTGCCTCTGCCTTGGGGTGGTGCATGCTGTGTATTCAACAGACCGCAGCCAGTGAAGTGAGAAAAGTTCAGGGAATACAGTGACAGGAAGTGCTGCCAGTATGAGATACAGTATTGCTTGGGTAGATCTCAGGGATTTTTTGGGCCCATCACAGATGGCAATAGTTCACTAAGTGATATCTGACTTTAGTGGGAGTTCGTAGTCCCAGAGCTGGCAGCAACTCTGGTGCTTTTTAGGCCTGATATCCTCATGCATCAGTGAGATGACACCCCACCTAACCCACAAATTATCTGTGGCAAGCCTGCTCCCAGGCAACACAGCCAATCCTGTACTTTTCTTGGAACATGAATTCAACAGCAAACAACAGCACTCAGTTTGTGCGGCTCACACAAAGCCTATTCATCCAGGAGAAGCTTTCGGTGGCAGGCCACAAACTCATGCCTGCGAGCTTCAGTAATTCTTACACAGATCTCAGGTGTTTGCAGGCCCGAGGTGGGTAGCATTTGACCTTGCTACAATTGGAAACTTGTATAGGGAGCCACAAAGACAGTGCTGGCATGTAAACTGACACTGCAGTGGCAGGGAGACATTTACTCAATAGATCCAGGAGAATTCCGGGATCTCTGCACTACCCAACATGCATATGACACAGACTCTTCCAGTTTCAGAAACTTTCCAGCAACTGAAAGGCAGTGTCAGGCCTGAGCACAGGTCCCTCTGCTAAACAGCCCTAGACCAGGTACACAAGATAACTGGACTGCGGCCTACAGCATTGTCTCTTCCACTTATCGATAGATCCAGCATAGGCAACAACCATCTGAGGATCACTTTGTACCTCCCACCAGGTAGCCATGAGCAATCAAAAGGATCTTGGCCTACTAGGGAGACCCTCCCAAGGGGCCACAAAACGAAAACACCCAGAGGCTAGCACTAGACCACAACAGAGCAACTCCTGACTAGTCCCATAAGCGGTACACCAAAAGGGTGGTCTCAGCAAGTACACAAGGCTACAAGGCCAAATCCCACACCATGAGATAAGCCCCCATATCCTATGGGTGTAGCCAATTCCCACGGTTAGTCAGCCTGAGCATTAATCCCATCCACTGATGTACTAACACCAATAAAGGCTTGGCATCAACAGAAGATCACTCACAACCCATACAAAGATCACGTCCAGAGCCCTTGGTATAGGGGATCAGAGAGAGTACACTACTGGGCCACACAGATCTCCTTCTACATGAGGCCATCTGACCAAGGTAGAGAGACAAAACAAATATGCCTGACAAATAAAAATGAATACAGAGAGGCTAATGAGAAAATAAAGAAACATGCCAAAGATGAAACAAGAGGAAAAAACTCCAGAAAACAAGCTAAATGAAATGGAGGCAAGCAACCTACCAAAGACAGAGTTCAAAATAATGGTTATAAGAATGCTCAACGAACTTAAGGAAGAATGGATGAGCACAATGAGAACCTCAACAAAGAGACAGTAAACATAAAAAAGAACATAGAAACCATAAAAAAGAACCAGACAGAAATGAAGAATACAATAACTAAAAAGAATACACTAGAAGAATTCAATAGTAGATTGGATAAAGAAGATCGACTCAGTGAACTTGAAGACAAGGTAGCAGATACAAGGAATAAGAACAACAAAAAGAAAAAAGATTTTTTTTTTAAATGAGAATAGTTTAAGAGACCTCTGGGATGACATGAAGTATAACAATATCCAGATCATAGGAGTACCTGAAGGAGAAGAGAGAGAGCACGGGTTTGAGACTCTATTTGAAAAAAGAATGACAGAAAACTTCCCTAACCTAGCAAAAGAATTAGACATACAAGTTCAAAAAGCACAAAGAGTCCCAAAAAAGAGGAATTCAAAAAGACCCACACCAAGACACATCATCATTAAAATGCCAAATTTCAAAGGCAAAGAAAATCTTAAAAGCAGCAAGAGAAAGGCAGCTAGTTATTTAAAAGGGTACTCCCATAAGAATGTCTGCTGATTTTTCAATGGAAATTTTGAAGGCCAGAAGGGACTGGCAAGAAATATTCAAGTTATGAAAAACAAGAATCTACAACCATGAATACTCTACTCAACAAGGCTTTCAATTAAAATGGAAGATGAGATAAAGAGCTTCCCAGACAGGGAAAAGCTTAAGGAATTCATCACCAACAAGCCAGTATTACAAGAGATATTAAAGAGACTTTTGTAAAATAAATAAATAGATAGATGATAGATGATAGATAGATAGATAGATAGATAGATAGATAGATAGATAGATAAAAAAAGAAAAAAAATGAAAAAAAAGTGCAAATAATAAAATGGCAGTAACTATGTACCTATCAGTAATCACTTTAAATGTAAATGGATTAAATGCTCCAATCAAAAGATATAGAAATACCAAAATGGATAAGAAAACAAGACCCATGCATATGCTGTCTACAAGAGACCCACTTCAAATCAAATGACACTCACAGACTCAATGAAAAAAGATGGAAAAAGATATTTCACGCAAATGGAAGTAAAAAAAATAAAAGCTGGGGTAGCAATACTTATATCACATAAAATAGACTTTAAAACAAATGCTATAATAAGAGACACAGAAGGGCATTACATAATGATAAAGGGATCAATAAATCAAGAGGACATAACCACAGTAAACATATACTCACCCAACATAGAAGCACTTACATACATAAAGAAATTATTGGCTGACATAAAAGGAGAGATCAACAGTAATACACTAATAGTAGGAAACTTTAACACTTTAACACTCCATTGACACCAATGGACAGATTTTCTAGGCAAAAAAAAAAAAAATCAACAAGGAAATAATGTACATAAAAGACACAGTGGACCAGATGGATTTAATAGCTATTTTGAGAGCATTTCACCCCAAAGCAGGAAAATATACATTTTTCCAAGTGCACATGGAATATTTTCAAAGATAGACCACATCTTAGGACACAAAACAAGACAAGGATGCCCACTTTCACCATTCCTCTTTAACATTCTATTGTAAATCTTAGCCACAGCAATAAGACAAGAAAGAGAAATAACAGATATCTGAATTGAAAAGGAAGAAATAAAACTCTCATTATTTCCATATGACATGATACTATACATAGAGAACCCTAAAGACTGTTAGAATTGATTAATGAATTCAGTAAAGTAGCAGGTTAAAAATTAACATTCAGAAGTCAGTGGCATTTTTATACATCAATGATGAACATTCATAAAGAGAAATTAACAAAACGATCCCATTTACAATTGCATCAAAAACTATAAAATACTTAAGAATCAAATTAACCAAGAAAGTAAAAGACTTGTTCTCAGAGAATTATAAATAACTGAAAAAAGAATTTGAAGAAGATACAAATAAATGGAAGCATATACTGTGCTTGTGAGTAGGAAGACTCAACATCGTTAAAATGGCCATACTACCCAAAGCAATCTATAAATTCAATGCAATCTCTATCAAAATACCAATGACATTTTTCAGAGACTTAGAACAAATAATTCTAAAATTTATATGAAACCATAAAAGATCCTGAATAGTCATGGCAATCTTGAGAAAGATTGATATCAAAATATACTACAAGGCTACAGTAATCAAAACAGCATGGTACTGGCATAAAAATAGATACTTTGATCAATGGGACAGTATAGGAGCCCAGAAATAAATCCATACCTATATGCTCACTTAATATATGATAAAGGAGGCAGGAATATACCACGGGATAAAGAGAGTCTATTCAATAACAGGTACCGGGAAAATTGGACAGATAAATGCAAAAAAAAAAAAAAAGAAACTGGACCACCTTCTTACACCGCATACAAGTATAGACTCAAAATGGATTAAAGACTTGAATGTAAGACCCCAAACCATAAAAGTTCTAGAAGGAAACATAGAAAGTAAATTCCCTGGTAGTGCTAACAGAAATTTCCTTTCGTATATATATCCCGGGAAAGGGAAACTAAAGAAAAAAGAAACAAATGGGACTATCTCAAACTAAAAAGTTTTTTGTACAGCAAAGGAAACCATCAACAAAACAAAAAGACAATCTAGAGAATGGGAGAAGATAGTTGCATATGATATATCTGACGAGAGGTTAATATCCAAAATATATAAAGAACTCATACAACTCAACAACAACAAAAAAAACAAACAAACAATCCAATTTAAAAAATGGGCAGAAGACCTGAATATATATTTTTCCAAAGAGGAAATACAGATAGTCAATAAACATATAAAAAGATGCTCAAGGTCACTCATCATCAGAGAAATGATAAATTAAAACCACAATGAGATATCACCTGACACCTGTCAGAATGGCTTTCATCAATAAATCAAAGAACAATAAATATTGGCAAGGATGTGATGAAAAGGGAACCTTTTTCATACATTGTTGGTGAGATTGCAAATTGGTATAGCCACTATGGAAAACAGTCTGGAGGTTACTCAAAAATTTAAAAATAGTTCGTCCTTTTGACCCAACAATTTCACTTCTAGGTATTTATCCAAAGAAAATCAAAAGAATAATTCGTAAAGATCTATGCACCCCAATATTCATGGCAGCACAATTTACAATAACTAAGATATGGAAGCAAGCTATATGCTCATAAATGGATAATTGGATAAAGAAGTTATGGTTCATATATACAATGGAATATTACTCAGTCATTAAAAAAATGAAATCCTACCATTAGCAATGACATGGATGGACCTAGAAGTTATTATGCTCAGTGAAATAAGTCAGATAGAGAAAGATAAATACCATATAATTTGACTTATTTGCAGAATCTAAGGGACAAAAAGAACAAACAAATCAAAAACAGACTCACAAATATAGAGGACAATCTGGTAATGGCAGAAGGGAAGGATGTTGGAGGGCTGAGAGAATGGGGTGAAGGGTTAAAGAAGTACAAATTTGTAGTTTATAGAGGGTCACATGATGGGGAGTACAGCACAGAGAATGCAGTTAGCATTAATGTAATGACTAGGTGGAGAGCCAGAGGAGAGAAAGAGCAATTAAGGGGATCATTTTATAAACTATATAAATGTCTAACCAATGTCCTGTATACTTGAGACTAATAACAAACTTTTTTTACATTTTTAATGTAAAAAAAGAAAATACATTTGATGGTATTAATAGATTAAGCACTGCAAAAAAAAATAGTAAATTAAAGGTGTTAGCAGTAGAAGCTATAAAAACGGAAAAAAACAAAGAGGTAAAATGATGACAAGTAAAAAGCACAGATCCTCAGAAAGCTGTGAGAAAACATGAGATGTGACAAAAGTGAGATTGTGCACTCTCACTACTTCTATTTACATTTTTACTACAGGTCTTTACCAGTACAATAATGAAAGCAAAAGAAATAAAAAAGGAAGACGTTAACTCTCTTTATCTGCATATGTCATGATCATTTATGTAGAAAACCTTAAGGAATGTACAAAAATGGTTAGGATATGAATTAATCTTTTAGGGGACCACCAATGAACTCACTATACATAGTTTGGCAGTTTCTTTAAAAATTTAAACATAACCTACCAAATGATCCAGTCATTGCACTCCTAGAGGCATATTCTCAAAAAGACTTGTACATGGATGCCCATTTGAATTTAAAAAAAGGAAGAAAGAGAGGAAGAAGAAAGCAAGCAAGCAAGCGAACAAACCAAATACCCATCAATACATAGATGGATAAACCTCAATGGTGTATCCATAGAGTGGAATGCTACTCAGCAGCTAAAGCTACAACATAGAGAAATTTTTAATTATGCTGAAAACAGAAGTCAGACAAAAGTGAGTACATACTGTATAAAGTCATTTGTTTGAACTTTATACATACTGTATAAAGTCATTTAAGTTTGAATTCATAAAACTTAAACTTATCTATAATGACAGAGCAGATCAATGGTGGCCTATGGATTACAAAGAGGGACAGCAAAGAGGGAGGGGATTACAAAGAGACAAGGAGAAACTTTTGGATGTGATATATTTGTACATAGTTTTGATTGTGGTGATAGTTTCATGGGTATATACATAAGACAAAACTCATCAAACTGTATAATTTTAATACTTGTAGTTTATTTTACCTACTTTAATAAAGCCATAAAAAATTAAAAGTTCCAATTATACTTCTTGTGTTATGTAGTTAAGCTTCTCTCCTAAGCTATGAATGAAAGGAATGGTACATGTTGATTTGGTCTCACTGTTAAGGAATATCTTCGTTTTCCTCTTGTTTCAGAGTTAGTCAGACATCTGTCTCAGAGATTAGACCATTGGCCTCACTCAATTTTCTAAGGCTCTCATTCCTAATCCTCTCCTGCTGACTTCCCTTCCAACACTGGATATAGATACCATTTCATTCATTTCTGCTTTCTTCAAGGCTATTGAAAGGGAAGCTACTAGGTTGGCAAGATTTGAGGGCAATGTCGTTTTCCCCTACCTATAAATATCTTCTCCTTTGAACTTTGTCTTTTTCTTCATTTTTCTCTGAAATTATCAGTATTCTAAACACTTGCAGTTAGGCAACAATAGCTGGAGCATTTGCTTCAAAAGACCACTTTTAAAATGCTTCTGAGGTACCTAATTCTCTCAAGTGAACACATTAGCACACATTAGTTAATTAGATTAACTAGCTGCTCTCTTTGGAAGCACAGAGAATTTCCTTTTGAGGGAATGAGGTGTAGTACCCAGAAGTTGCATGGAGAAAATGCACATAAATGACAAGTACAAGGTATAAGCAGTGGTGGGCAAGGGAAGATCGACTTGGGAATACTCATGGGTTACTGAGAGGGCTGGGCCTCAAGGTCCTTTGGAAAGAGAGAGGGAAATTGTGCACTATTCATAAATTTGCCTAGAGCAATCTTAACAAAATCTTTTTTTTTTTTTGAGAGAGAGAGAGAGAGCAGAAAAAAATATAGCATAAAGAAGAACTAGCTCAGAGTGCCAAGCATCAATGAGGGCGACCCGACATTATCTTATGCTATTTCTTTTTTGCTGTATACTTTATGTGTGGTTTTTGCACACAATTTCCTCTTTCAATTTCTGGATTGAAAGGGAGCTCAGATAATGAATTACATAGGTATAATTTTAGAAAAAAAGACTGTAGTCTTCTATTTGTGCATATATCTCATTCATGTCCTTAAATATTGAAATTTAACAAACGTATGCAGAATAGTTTCTGTATACCTGGAAGCATGAATGTTTTTGTGTTTATCCACATGCAGGCACATGTATTTGATTCATTTTTATACGTTTACTGAGATATAATTGACATACAGCATTATATAAGTTTAAGGTATAAAGTATAATGACTTAACTTAAAATACTGTAAAATTATTACCCTCATTAAGTCTAGTTGACATCTATCATCTTATACAGAGAAAAAAATAATAAAAGGAAAAATATATTTTCTTTATGATGAGGACTCTTAGGATCTACTCCCTTAACAACTTGGAAATATGTCATACAGCAGTATTAACTCTTAGTCATCATGTTGTACATCACTAGTACAACTGGAAGTTTTTACTTTTTGAACACTTTCATCTAATCCCGCTCCCCTCCACCTCTGGTAATCACAAATCTAATTTATTTTCCTATGAGTTTTTTTTTCTTTTCTTTTAGATTCCACATATCAGTGATATCACACAGTATCTGTCTAGATTATCTCACTTAGAATAATGTTCTCCAGATCCATCCACGTTGTTGCAAATGACAGGATTTCCTTTTTATGGCTGAATTATTTGTGTATATATATATATATACATATATATATATATATATATATATGTATATATATATATATAAATTTTCATGACTTCTTTAACCATTCATCCCTTGATGAACTCTTAGGTTGTTTTTGTATCTTAGTGATTGTATCTTAGTGTTTTTGTATCTGCTATAAACATGGGAGTGCAGCTATCTCTTCTATATAGTGTTTTTGTTTCCTTCAGATATATATCCAGTAGAGAAATTACTGGATCACATAATAGCTCTATTTTTAATTTTTGGAGGCACCTCCATACTGTTTTCCATAGTGACTGAGGTACTTGGATTTGTAATGCCAACTAAATAAATTGAGCTTGGGCCCAAGGATCATATTGGTGAATAATAAAGAGAAGGCTCTCCAGCTTAAGCTCCACTTGGATACCCCAGAGTTTTAAATATTGATAGCTTTTATTGTTCAAGTACACTCCTCGTGGTTTTCTTCCTAATTCACTGGCCACCTCTTTTTAGTTTCCTTTGCCGATTCTTCCTCATGCCTTCAATGTCTAAATGTTGTAAAGAAAGACTTCAATACTCAGTTCTCTACTGATTCTATATTTACTATCCCAGCAATTTAATCTAGTCTCATGGTTTTAATTTCAGCTATATGCATTCAATTAACAAATTGGTATCTCAAACCATGACCTTTCTGCTGAACACCAGGCTCATACACAATTGCCCATTCAACATCTCTACACAAATGTTTAATAGCTCAAAACAGAACTACTGAATCCCTCCTTTAAATTTTCACGTCCCCAAATCTTATCTTTATGCATAAAGGTCTTCTTTCTTGCAATTGTTCAGACCAGGAACCCTGAAGTTATTCTTGACTCCTTTTTATCTTTTTCTCATCTGCATCTAATTCATCTGCAAATCTTATATGTAAAGGCAGATTTACTACAAAATTAATGAAGCTTAACTTTTACTTGCATGAGTCCTTTCTAAGTCCTAGGAGGAATCCTAACAATGTGATAGCTCCCGAACCCCACCACTACTCATCTCCTCTTCTTCTACCACCATTTTGAAAATATAATATCTCTCACTTGGGTTGTTATAATAGCTTTCCAACTGTTCTAATTGATTCCACCCTTATATGCCTTATAGTTGTTTCTACACACCCTGAAGAGTACTTTTTAAAAATATATGTCTAATTATAAAACTCCTTTGCTCAATCCATTCAATGATTTATCATATCAATCAAAACAAAAGTTATAGTCATTATTATTGTCTATAAAAGAGGTTGGCAAACTCTGGTCTGTAGCCTGATCTACGATGACCCACAAACTCAAAATGTTTATTTTTTTACATTTTTAAAGGATCAAAAAAACAAACCCAGAAGAATAATATTTTGTAATATGTAAAAATTCAAATGAAATTCAAACTTCAATGTCTATAAACAAAGTTATTGGGACATTCTAATTTATTTATGTATTATTTATGGCTACTTTTGTACTACAATGTCAGTGTTCAGTAATTAGAACAAAAAACACGTAGTTGCTCATTGCTTTCATGATCCTACTAATTGTACTATAAATCACAGTGATGCAGTTATCTCAAGTGTATTCATATGCCACACATACCACCATATATACATTTTACTTATTTTTTTTATTACCAGTGAATATCCATAATATCTAAACAAGAAAAAGATAGAAAAGTTGACTTTTAATATTATTCTTTTAAGGCATGATAGAGTGTGGATTATTTTGTTACTGAGTTAGGTGGCAAAGCATTGTGTTTATTTTGCAACTACAGTCAAACTGTGCTAAAAGAATCTAATACATGTTGACATTACCAGACAATATACTCATCCCTATATTCCCAACTCATAGCAAAGAAACAATTAGAAAAATGGGAAAATTTTAAATAGCATATTTCATCCCAGCAGAATTTCTTTGCAAAGTAAAAAATGAAATGAGGCTACCACTAAAGCAAGGAAAACCATTTACTGATGATTAATAAATTAAATAGTATTTAATAAATTAGTAAACTAGAAAATTACTAAATGAAATAAGTAACAACAGTTGCTTGAAGAGTTGAGGACATTGATAGTTACATCAATAGTAAATTAAACAAAACAAAACAAACAATTTCCAGTGGTTTTCCTTAGCTTTCAGTACATTTACAGATGTTACCAACACTACTCAGTTATTTATTTCAGAAGTTAATGCTGAATTTGAAGTCTTAAAGAATTAACCTATATACATAGTCTGCATGGAACAACTAAAGGCAAGAACATTTTCAAAGAAGTTGGGAAAACACTAATTCAGTACAACTTGAAGTGGAGTCTGCTAAGATGTGTCAAATTGATGGTGGTAAAAATATACATGGAAGAGAAAAAGGATTAGGTGAAGAAATTTTCAAAGCTCATGAAAATGAGAGGTGTTTAAGGCAAGTACAATGCAGAAATACTTGAATCTGTCATATGTTTTTAACTCTCGCAGAATTAATGGTAAATTTCTCTCAATCTTGTGTACCGAATAAATTTCAGTATTAAAAATTGAATATGCTGACTTGTCTTACCACACAGAAAATAGTTCAATGACTTAGCAGTTGTATAGTTTTATTATAATTTTTTGAACTCAGGCTTTACATTGAAGTTTTTCTAAATGAGAATTGTTTTCAATCACTATTTTTGAACACTAAAAGGTTTAGGAATTAGCTTTTGCTACAGACTTGATAATGTTTCTTAATGAATCGAACCTACAATTACAAGACTAAACAGCACTTAGATGTGAAACTTACACTGTGATAACCATTTTGATGACAATATTTGAATTATAAGTGATGTTAAGATTTTCTATATACTTCCCATCCTGTAAAAACTTAAATGAAAAAATAAGCTTTACATTTCCCCTATAAATGTACAATGGATATGTTACTGAGATCAAAATACAGTTTTTATTTTTCTGACTTTGATGCCAGCACAAATGAAAATGTTCATTTTTTTAAAATCCAAACTGTGCCAATGAAAAACTTTCACCTAACCTTCAATTGGAAGTGATTAATCTGCAATATAATGACATATTAAAAGGCAAATATCAAGAGAAGAACATAATAGAATTCCTTATAAATGTCTTCTAAGCAATGAATATGCTCATTTAAAACCATAGGCCCATGAATTGATAGCAGCATTCGGAAGCACCTGTGTGAAAAAAATAAATAAATAAATAAAACCTTTCGATGATGAAATACATAAAATCTCATTACGAATCAGCATTAAGAGATGAATTTTTGCAAATGATTTTGATGATAGGGAACACTACATCCAAATTCCAATTAAGCTACATTTTAAAACTCGACCACTCCCCTTCTCTCCCCCAAGAAAAGAATGTTGCTCTGGTTTGTAGACTTGCATTTCAAAAAAAAATCGTACTCCATTATTACTATTATATTCTGAATTTTATCAATTTAAACAGTGGAAATTTGTTTTCTTTGTTATGTAAGTACCTATACAATATCTTCAATGTTGCCTTTTGACCCATGAAGCCTAAAATATCTGCTTTCTGGCTCTTTACAGAAAAAGTTGGCTAACCTCTTGACTATAAGGCCATATATGTTCTGATCTCTGTCTCTTTAACTTCATGTTCTATTACTTTCTCCCTCACTTACTTCACTCCAACCATTCTGATTTCCTTGCTATCTTTCAATGCTGCAGGTATGTTCCCATCACAAAGCATTTGCATTTGCTCTTCCCTTGGCCTGGGACACCTATCCTCTAATTGTAAATATACATACTCCCTTAACTTTCAGGTTTTGCTCAAATATCACCTTAGTGAAACCTTCCCAGGCTACCTTATGTAACATTGCCACAATATCACTACCTCCTCTCTTACCTCCTATCTGTTATCTCCCTGTTCTCCTTTGTTTTCCTAGAATTTATCACAAAATAACATATTATATCGTTTATTTTTTTTGTTTGTTCGTTGCTTTTCTCAATTCACTTGAAAGTAAACTCCACAAGGGCAGAGACTTTTTTTCTCATCAGCTTACTAATTAACTCACAGTTATGTTGAACAATGTCTGGCACATAGATCCTCAGTAAGTATTTATTGAACATAACATTCTCTAAATTAATTCTTAGAATTTTAAAAGGTCTTTTTTATACTTTCTCACAAATATCTATGCCTTGCATTCATCATCTATATCATCTTTTTAATCTCTCTTCTTTGTTCAAAATCACTCCGTTTTCCTTTTCGATTAGCCTACAGAGTTACTTTTCTCACATGGAAAGAAAGTAGTGCACATTAACATTTTAGGTCACCACCCTGTATGTTTCTATTTTGTAATATAATATTAATAATAACAGCTAACATTTTAGGTTCTCCAACATGTCAAGTACTTGGCTAAACACCTGTAGTGAATATCTGTTAATTGTAATTGAAAAAATTTAAAAAAAATAGGAAAAACTAGGTCTTTATAAAAATCTATTATTTTCATTTCTATCCTTGTTCCACCATACTTTTTTCTTCTGGCCCAAACAAACAAAAAGCCCTTTTCTTCCCCTTTTGGGAACTATC
>NW_011888965.1:3109559-3121539 GCF_000151845.1 Pteropus vampyrus | reverse complement strand
TTTTTAAGATTCTACATATAAATGAGATCATACAATATTTGTCTTTTTCTGTCTGGTTTATTTTATTTAGCATAATATCCTCCATTATCATCTATGTTGTTGCAAATGGTAGGATTTCTTTATGGTTAATATTATATAGAGAGATAGAGGATAGAAAATGATAGATGATAGATAGATTATATAGATAGATAGATAGATAGATAGATAGATAGATAGATAGATAGATAGAAAGATAGACGATAGATAGATAGATAGATGATAGATAGATAGATAGATAATAGATAGATATAGAGATAGAGTGGTATATCACATTTTCTTTATTTTTTCATTCCTTGATGGACACTAAGGTGCTTCCATATCTTGGTTATTATTTAAACCTCAGGAGAAAGTTGCAAAATATGTAAAATGTTTTTCTTTACTTTTTAGATGAGAAAACTGAGAGTCATAGTAATTAGGTAACATTTACAAGGTCATATAGTAAGTACATGATGGTATAGGTGCATTCAAGCTCAAGTTTCTTTACACAGTACTCAATATCCTTTGATTATTTCATCACAACTATTGTTAACTGACAGGTCATTCTTCTGCCAAGTTTTTGACAAGAAAGTTCTTGTTTGATTTTTACACTCCCAGGCTTTTCTTTGAGTTTGAAAAAAAATCTTAGAGCTTCATTACTGTTCACAGATACCACATAAGGACATTCTTGATCATAGAAAAGGCCTTTTTGCCTCAAATATGCCACTGTCACCACTGGAGTGATGTGAAATCCAACTTAACCCCAGCAGTTTGGGGGAAGAGGAGGTGATAGTGGAGTACGGTGGATGGTGGCGTTGTGTGTTGTTCCTTGGTTCTTCTCCACTGACACAGCAAAGAATTACAGGTTGGCAAGATTTAGAAAAAGTAAGACTTATTTAAAATACATTTTAGAAGGAGAAGGGCCATGCTAGGGAAGGCTGCAGCCCTGTGTAGTTTGGAAGGTGGAGAGATAAGACAGTATGCCCCAAAGGGAAGGGCGGGTTTCCTTGCAGGAATGCTGTAACAAGACAGAAATGGGAAGGTCTGTTTATATTTGGACCATGATGAGAGGTCCTAAATGATCCTTACGTGAAGTCACCTTGACTGACAGTTGGCTGCTATATAACACTTTGTCTAGTGAGCATTTGCTTACCCAGAATTCAGTCTCTTATAATTAGATTCATGAACTTCCAGGCATAGTCATGATATCTTTATGATGGTATGATGAGGCTGAAGTTATGGTGAATACTTTCTGTGCATGCGTTTGTAGCTGGTTTAACCAGCAGATTTTATGGTCTTTGAGCTCTAGGATTTGGGGTAATTTATAATCCTAAAAGGAAAGTATTTCTGGGACATCCTTAAGGAAGGTTTTCAAGGGAAGTTTCTATGATTACAGAGCTGGGTCCCTATTCTTTTGTCCTGCTGTCACTCATGCCTGACTAGCTACCTAACACCTTGTTATAACACATTATATCCGATGGGAAGGAAGTCAATTTTCTGCATACAGTCTCACATAAAAATCTACTTGGCAACACAATTGTATATAATGCATGCCCAAAAAAGACTTAACTAGTAACATGCTTATGGAGGTAATAATAGAGAATTTTCCGTAAAATTTTATTCAGAATAAAAGCCCAGAATGAAAGAAAATATGCTGTTTAAACACAATCTCTTTCCAAGGTGTGTTTATTAAATATTATATAACAGCAAGTCCTCACTTAAATGTTACCCTTTCAAATATTAAGGCTTATCATGATAACTCACCTTATATATATTATTGTAATCACAATTTCTTCTTAAATTGTGCTGGCTACTCAAAGTTTAAATTTAGCATTCAATACTTTAGAATTTCTTCTCATAGTATTTTTTCCATATAGTAGTATATCTCTCAAGAGGAAAATAAAAGTCAACTATCTGGGTTGACTATCTGGTGGGGAGGAGGGAAATCATACCTGGGAATGATGCTGCAGATGGCTGTAGGAAAAGGAGTGCCATGGTATGTGGTACTCAGTGGTGTCTGGGGAAAACCACCTCCACTACTCCTGCATTCTTGCAGATACATCATTTTCTAGTCCCCTCAGGCAAGTACCACCTCTATCACCTGCCCAAAGTTCAGTTCCCAGAGAAGAGAGAGTGGTTCAAGGAGGGTTGTCTCCTGTCTCTTTCTTTTCCTAGTCAGACCAGAACGAACTGAGAAAATGGATCTTCCACAGACCCCAACAGTCAGGATCAGAATAGTCACCTCTGGGCTGATGTCAGAGCAGGCCTACAGCTTGCTTTTATTTCTCTAGTCTGTTTTCATTCCTGCTACATGAGACAGAAATAATTAATGAGAAACAGAGGGACAGGGAGGGAAAAGTAGAGGGATGGAGCTGCTTGCCTTCAACCTTGTGTACCCACCCCCAAGTTAGAACTCTTCCATTTCTGAACTGTAATTCTGATCAGGGCTTTCAGCACCTGTGGATCTGATTCCTCTCATTTTTCTCCTCTCTTCTCTTCAAAAAGAAAAGTCAGTCAATTTCATTGCAATTTTTTCTTAAGCATAGACATACAATAAGTTCGAACTTACCTAAGTGGCATTATAAAAAGACAGGTCCTGCTATTAAAATAATTTCATCTGTATTAACAAATGACATTTTTAAAACAGTAGAATTTAGTGCTACAAAAGTTCAACACAAAATAAAAAAATCTGGACAGTCATACTACAATAATGGATCTTCTTCAATGGAAGCTAGCATTTTGTATTTCAAATCTTCAAAATTATTTATTGTATAATAAGTTAAGGAATGTAGTTAAAAATACTTATTATGAGTACTACAGAGGAGGTAACTCACTCTGTCTTACCTATTGTCACTTATTTGGGGCATTGAAAAGCACCAATTGTTTTGTTTTTCCACTTACTCTTCCTCTGTAGCCTATATTGAGACACACCTTTGACAAACTACCAATGAAGAAAAGAGAATGCTTACATTATTGATGAGCTTGCTTCTGAATTAAAAATCAAGGTACATGCATATATGTATATAAAGCCCCTACCCTCACCTGTGGAGATGGCACTGTTTTAATGAAAAAGGAAAAACTAGTGTGATTATTTGTAGAGTTATGTTGTGCCAAATTTAATTGCAACATAAATTGGAAGAATGAATATAAACTTCAGGATGTAAAACGAAGAAAGAATATTTTTTAAATATATCTGACTTCTGTTTAGGTAATAATTCTAGTGGAAAAGAGACAATCCAAAATGAACAAAGGTTTGCACATAGTTCATTTACTTTTAGGTATTATATACTATCATTAACTTTTGAGTAATTGGCTTATTTTCTGTTCTGTGGTTTGCTATAAGTCTAAAGAGGAATTTTTCTATAGAGCAAAGTAACTGTTCCTTCATTGTCCCTTCTAAGAGTGCTTCTCAGAGTTTGTTAGAGAGTAAATCTACAAGCTGAACATCAGATAAGGATTCACATTCTGCACTGTTCGCAAACCAGGGTTCAAAAAAAAGTTTTGAAGGGATCAGAGGAAAAAGATTATTGCTAAAAGGAGAAAGGATATACCACCACAAAATATTCCTTCTTGGCTTAAGGCTTATTTTAGGCTGATTACTTTTAAGAGACAGCAGACATAGAAAAAGCTCTGAAATCTGGGTAGAAGTTACTTTTTCCTAAGAGACATTTACATTTGTAAGGAAAATCTTTATTTCTTAGGGTGTCTCCCTCTCTGTACTAGGAAGAGAAGAACTCTTATCATTGGAGTTCTTCTCTATGAACTCTTATCAATGGAGAAGGCAATGACTTTTATCTGCATAACAACCTTACCCTTGTTTATTGTGTGTGTTTTTTTTTTTCCTGGTAACCTCCCATAACTGGCCTCTTCACCCTTTAACATCTTCTCTAGTCTTTAACTAGAGATGATATTTAAGGTGGCGGCTTAGGCCATTTCAGAAGTTACTCAGTTTTCCTGGGTATCTCCCATTTATACAAGAGGTATACATGTTATTAAACTTTTGTTTATTTTTCTTGTTAATCTGTCCTTTTATTACAAAGGTGTCTAAATCAAGAACCTAGAAGAGTAGAGGAAATATTATTTTTCCTCCTCCACATTACATTTATTCTTTTTTTTTTTGGAGAGGGTGATAGATTTGCTCATTTATTTTTTTCCTACCTACAAATCATATCAATACAGGAGAGACATTTGTGTTTGATAGTTGAATAATTGAAAGAGATGGAGTGATATGAAAAATTTTCATAAATAAGTAGGAAGTAGTATTGCAAACTTTATTTTATAAAATACTTTGAGAATCTTACTAGTATAAGGCAATTATTTAGTTATAAGTATTAAAATCTCTCAAAAAATAGAAGGAAAATAAGTCAGACAGAGAAAGATAAATATTGTATGAGTCTCACTTATATGCGAAATCTAAAATTGCCAAATTCACAGAAACAGAGTAGAATGGTGATTGCCAGGGGCTGGGGGAGGGAGAAATGGAGATATGTTAGTCAAAGGGTGCAGACTTCCAGATATGAGATAAATAAATTCTGAGGATCTAATGTTATAGCATTGTGACTATAGTTAACAATACTGTATTATATACTTGAAAGTTGCTAAGAAACTAGGCCTTAAATGGCTTCGCCACAAAAAAATAAATAAATAAAAATAAAAATTACATGAGTTGATAGTGGTGCTAACTAACCCTATTGTGGCAAGTATTTTACAGTATATATGTACAACAAATCATCATGTTGTACACCTTATAAGGAAGCAAAATTTGCCACCCCAAAATGTGTCTCTGCCATGAGGATTATTTTATTTTTAAAAAACAAATGCCTCAGAAAGAATCTTTGAGCTTCCTCCAAACTGACTAAAAGAATTTATGATAGAAAACCTGTTCTGGGAAGAATTATTACCATACATAACCATAGTTTAATCTGAACGAGGTGTGACAGACAGGGGGGAATCTAGGAAGTCTCATTTCATCAAAGTCCTCTCTGTGATGCATTCTCTCTAGATGGCCCTGCAAATATTTGTTTATTAAATATTAACTATTTTTATCTCTCAATAAATTGCTTTACTTCCTTTGAAATCTCAGACCCTCACTCTCCCTCTCCTTAGTCCAGAATTGCATCTATACTTCATTTTGCCTCATTGTCTTAAAACTTTCATGCTTATGTAAATTTCCCAGTCATACTTATTAAAAATTGATTTTAGACCAGTCAGAAGAACCTAGAAGAATAGAGAAAAATTCTTTCCTCCCAAACAACTTTAAACTTACACATTATATATAAATTATATCTCAATAAAGTTGAAATTTAAAGATAATAGAAGGGTTTGACAATAATAAATTTTTACTTTGTAGTAGTATGAAGTGAATACTGGAACTATCTAAAATATGCTTTGTTGACATATGAAATGTCCAAATTTGTTGAACATTTTTACAAGAGTTAATATGAGTTTATTTGAGCCAAACTGATGACACTCTGTGAAGCAAAATCTCAAATGCTCAGAAGAATAACAGTTTCGCAGTTTCATTTATACATTTGGAAATAAGGGGAGAACATAAAAAGATTACATGAAGGTGGCATAAAGCAAGGCTGGGAAAGTTCTATGATTGGATTACAGAATAGTTAATAAGATTATGTGCTCCCTTGAGGGTGGTTACACTTCCCAGGGGTCTGAAAAAGATTACTCTGGCATTTCAAAAGTGTGTTAAACTAGATGAACAAGAACAATGGACAAGTCTTGTTTAAGGCAAAGGTAAATATTTTACTAAAGAAGTTATAAGCCTGGGGTGTGACTACCAACCATAACCTTTCCAGTTATGAATTTATGATCAGATCACCCTGAGAGGTTACGTTCAATCAGTGGAATTGTCAGATTTATTACAGAGCCCCTTTTTCATCCACGGCTTAGACCGTCTCAGAGGAAGATGCCAGGGACTCAGAGTATGGGTGCCTCTGCAGCTCTGGCTAACTTTTATGAATTGTTTTAACTCTTGAGCAATGACCATAACTATTAACACAAAAATATTAAGTTTACATGAGATTAATAAAATGACTCATTTTTTTTTATTATTATTGCTATAGTCCAAAAATGCTTGACGTGAGAGGCTTATAAGTAAGTGACAGCCTAACAGAAGGATGCTGCTTGTCAAATTATTCCTGAGGAATATTAATAATTCACCACTGAGAAAACTGCTCATCATAAGAGTTTATTCTGATACGCAACCTCTCCTTAGATAAAGAATATTTTAAAAGACAAAAAACACTGCAGTTACGAATCAAGGACTCAAGGACTCTTAGATCTGCTTGATCTTCAAATTATCCATGGGGAACTGCAGCACAGGAATGATTTCAACCTGCGTATCTTTACATTAAACAGTTAATATATGAATTTCCCCAAGCTTGAGTCAAACAAACAATATAGAGAACAATTGACATTTTTGAAGCATACTGAAACATTTTCAAGTTTTTCTCATATAGTTTGAAGAGGAGTATTTAGATTCCATAGTGAGGCATAGGACTTTAATTATATATTCATTTTTTATTAAAAACTATTAATTACTAAATCACAATGTTTGATGCCAGAAAAACTCACCACAATATTTAATAGTGGTTGTAATTAATAACTGATAATTTTTCTACTTTAAATATTTTTCTCCAAGAATGATAAAATCCTAATGACTCTGGTAATACATTAGGAATTAGGGAGAGTTATAGATTTTGTGAATACTTTTGTATGGAATCAGACAGAGCAACACAACTCAAATTGGATTTAACAAACTTTCTTAAATGTTTGCTTACAAACAAACATTCGGCTAGGTGCTGTGGTAAGATTCCAAAATGAATGAAACACATGCCTTGTCCTCGAAAACATACTGTTTAGACAGGAAAAGAAGGTATACTCACAAATAACTTCTTTACTAAAAATGCATTCTTGTATAAACATGTTCTCTAACATCTGATTAACTTTCTCAAACACAAATCTTTCTTAATACTCTTCAAATGCTCCCATTTCACCTTCATGGCAAAAATCAATAATATTCTGCAGGACCCTTTGTCTGACTCCTGCCTGCCCTTCTAGCCTCATTGTTTCCTAAACTCTCTCCATTATCTCTGGAATTTAATCATAATAAGTTAATTGGTCAAAAATTTTGTTTTATTGTGGTTGTTATTTTTAGGCTAATTTTAATTAAACAGGTAATTTTACTCTCTTAGTAAAATAATTAAAATATTATAAGTAAGGATAAACACAATTTGAACAATATTCCATATGTCCTATTCTGTCTCCCAAAGCTAAATGTATTATCAATTAGGTATGTGTCTTTCCAAAAATTTTTAACACTTTTACATGCTTTGTTTTGTGTTTTATCTTGAAGGCAGTCATATTTTTCATGGGTTTTGCAATTTAATTATGTTATTCAACAAACGTCTTGGAGATTTACCATATCACTGTTATAGCATCCATAGCATGAGTTAATTAACAGTTATAATTTCCTCTTTATCGATGTCCCTTTAAGCTATTTATTTGAATTTTTCTTCCCTTTTTTTTAAATTATATGCAACAACAGTTTGCCTATTTTCTTGGTCCTTGTAACTTGTTAGTTTCTGTTTTATTGATCAAGTCTATATATTTGTGTTAAATTAAGTTAGTTGAGGTAACATTGGTTAATATAACTATATAATTTTCAGGTATACATTATCATTTGACATCTGTATATTCTATTGTGTGTTCACCATTCAAAGTCGAGTTTCCTTCAACTATCATATTTGAACCCTTTTTCCCACTTTGCCCTCCCCTTACCCACCTATATTTGACCCCCTTTATCTCGTCTACCTCCCCACTCCTCCCCCATCCCCTACCCTTTGGTAACAACTAGTCTATGGTCCATGTCCACGAGTCTCTGCTTGTTTGTCCTATTCATTTGTTGTATTTAGATTTATATCCCACATATAAGTGATATCACATGATTTTCAACTTTGTCTGTCTGGCTTATTTCGCGTAGCATGATTATCTCGAGGTCAATCCATGTTGTCACAAATGGCAGTATTCCATCTCTTTTTATGACTGAGTAATATTCCATTGTATATATGAACCACAGCTTCTTTATCCAATCATTTATTGTAGGACACTTCGTTTGCTTCCATGTCCTGTCCACTGTGAATAATGCTGCTATGAACATCAGTGTGCATATATCTTTTTAGATATAGGTTTTCAATTCCTTGGGGTAAATACCCAGTAGAAGGATTGCTGGATCATAGGGTAGATCAATTCCTAGTTTTTTGAAGAACCTCCATACTGTTTTCCATAGTGCCTGTACCAATTTACAGTCCCATCAGCAGTGTATGAGGGTTCCTTTTTCTCCGTATCCTCTCCAACATTTGTTATTACTTATCCTGTTGATTATAGCTATTCTAACAGGTGTGAAATGGGATCTCATTGTGGTTTTGATTTGCATTTCTCTAATAGCTAGTGATGTTGAGCATTTTTTCAAATATTTATCGGCCATCTGTATGTCCTCTGAGAAGTGTCTGTGCAGGTCCTCTGCCCATTTTTTTGATTGGATCATTTGTTTTTTGTTGTTGTTGCTATTGAGTTATAGGAGTACTTTGTATATTTTGGATATTACACCCTTATCAGATGTGTTGCTTGCAAATATATTACCCTTTTGGATGGTTGTCTCTTTATCTTGTTGATGATTCCCTTTGCTGAGCAGAAGCTTTTTAGTTTGATGTAGTCCCATTCATTTATTTTAGCTTTTACTTCCCTTGAATCTGAGGTCAAATTCATAAAATCTATTTTGAGTCCAAGGTGCCTGAGTAGTTCCTACATTTTCCTCTATGAATTTTATTGTTTCAGGTCTTATATTCGGGTTCTAAATCCATTTTGAGTTAATTTTGGCATGTGGTGATAGACAACAGTCTATTTCATTCCATGCAGGTGGCTTTCCAGTTTTCCCAGCACCATTCATTGAAGAGGCTTTCCTTTCTCCACTGTAAGTATTTTTTTTTAATCTAAAATTATTTGCCCATGTAAATATGGATTTACTTCTGTACTCTCAATTCTATTCCACTGGTATCCGTGTCTGTTTTGCTCCTAGTACCATGCTTTTTTTGATTACTGTCACTTTGTAGTATAATTTGAAGTCAGACAGAGTGATGCCTCCAGCCTTGTTCTTTTGTCTCAGGATAGCTTTGGCAATTCAGAGTATTTTGTGCTTCCATACAAATCTGATGATTTTTTGTTCTATTCTTTTAAAAACTGATGATGAGATTTTGATGGGGATTGCATTAAATCTGTATAATGCTTTAGGTAATATGGTCATTTTAACTATGTTGATTCTTCCAATCCAAAAACATGGTATATCTTTCCATTTCTTTGTATCTTCTTCGATTTCTTTTAATAGAGTCTTGTAGTTTTCATTATATAGGTCTTTCACATGTTTTGTTAAATTTATTCCTAGATATTTTACTTTTGTTGCAATTGCAAAATGAATTATTTTTTCCACTTTTTTTTCTGACACTTTGTTATTAGAGTATAAGAATGCTATGGATTTTTGAACGTTGATTTTGTATCAAAAGATTTTACTGTATTTGCTTATTGTTTCTGTAGTGTTCTTGTGTAGTCTTTAGGGTTTTCTAAACAGAGAATCATTTTATCCACAAATAGTGAAAAAATGACTTCTTCATCTTCTATTTGAATGTCTTTTATATCTTTCCCTTGCCTGGTTGAATTTGCAAAGACCTCCAATGTTACACTGAATAGCGGTGGCAATAGTGGACAGCCTTGTCTTGTTCCTCATCTTAGAGGGAAGATTTTAATTTTTCACCATTAAGTATAATGTTGGCTTAGAGTTTATCATATATAGCCTTTTTTATGTTAAGATACTTTCCTTCTATACCTATTTTGTTAAGTATTTTGATCATAAATGGATGCTGTATATTCTCGAAGGCTTTTTCTGCATCTATTGATATGATCAGATGACTCTGTGTTTAATCTGTTGATGTGTATCATGTTAATTGACTTATGTATGTTGAACCATCTCTGTTCCTTTGAAATGAAGCCCACTTGATTGTGGTGTATAATCTTTTTAATATGTTGCTGCATTCGGTTCGCTAGTATCTTATTTAGGATTTTTGTATCTGTGTTCAAGAAAGGTATTGGTCTGTAGATTTCTTGTTTTTGTGTGTGTGTGTGTGTGTTATCTTTACCAGATTTTGGTATCAGAGTAATATTGGCTTCAAAAAATGAGTTAGCAAGTATTGCTTCCACTTCGATTTTATGGAAGAGTTTGAGGAGAATAGGTATAAATCTTTGAAGATTTCGTATAATTCACTGGTAAAGCTATTTTGACCTGGACTTTTACTTTTTGGTAGGTTTTTGACAATTGTTTCAATTTCCATATTGCTGATTGATCTATTGAGATTTTCCAGTAATTCTTGATTCAGTCTAGGAAGGTTGTATTTTTCCAAGTACAGGTCCATTTCTTCTAGATTATTAAATTGGGTGTTATATACTTTTTCATAGTATTCTTGTATGATTCTTTGTATTTCTGCGATGTCAGTCATAACTTTCTCTTTTTTATCCCTAATTTTGTTTGTGCTCTTTCTCATTTTTCTTTGTGAGTCTAGCCAGGGGTTTGTCAATTTTATTGACTTTCTCAAAGAACAATCTCTTTGTTGCATTTATTTTTTCCACTGCTTTTTTATTTTCAATTTCATTAATTTTTGCTCTAATTTTGATTATTTCTTTCCTTCTGATGACTTTAGGCTTCATTTGTTCTTCCTTTTCTAGTTTTTTTTTTTTTTTTTTTTTATGAAGCATTATGTTGTTTCTTTGGGCTAGTTCTTGTTTTTGGAGATAGGAATGTAATGATGTGAACTTTCCTCTTATGAGTGCTTTTGCCTTGTTCCAAAGTTTTGATATGTTGTACTAACATTATCATTCATTTCTATATACCTCTTTATCTTTCCTTTCATTTCTTCTCTAACCCAGTTATTTTTCAGTAGCATGTTGTTTAATCTCCATGTATTTGTGGTTTTTCCTCATTATTCTTTACAGTTGATCTCTAGTTTCAAAGCATTATGATCAGAGAATATGGTTCATATGATTTCAACAATCTTATGTTTGTTGAGGCTATCTCTGTGTCCCAGGATGTGGTTGATTCTTGAGAATGTTCCATGTGCACTATTGAAGAATGTATAAGCAGCTGTTTTGGGATGGAAGACTCTGTAAATGTCAATTATGTTCAGTTGGTCTAATGTATCATTTAAGGATGTTATTTCCTCATTGATTTTCTGTTTGAATAATCTGTCCATATCCGACAGTGATGTATATAGGTCCCCTAATACGATAGTGTTTTGGTCTGTTTCTCCCTTTAGTTCTGTTAGTAATTGCTTTACATATTTCGGGGTTCCCTGCTTGAGAGCATAGATATTAATAAGTGTTATGTATTCTTGGTGCATGATTGCCTTTATCATTATAAAGTGTCCCTCAGTATCTTTCTTTATCTTTTTTTTTTTTTTACTTTGAAGTCTTCTTTGTTCGATATTAGTACCGCTACTCCCGCTTTTCTCTGAATGTCATTATGCCATTTGCTTGAAATATTATTTTCCGCCCTTTAGCTTTGAGTCTAAATTTGTCTTTGAAATTGAGATGTATCTCCTGGAGGTAGCATATAATTGAGTTTTGTATTTTGATCCATTCTACAACTCTGTGCCTTTCAATTGGTGAATTCCGTCCATTTACATTGAAGGTGATTATTGAAATATGAGGTCTTCTTATAGCCATTTTATATTTTGCTGTCTGGGAGGTCTGTGTTTCTATTGCTTCCTTATACTTATGTTTCTGCATTCTTCATTTTGATTGACTTTTGTGGGTTTTCCCTCTGGTTCTTCTTGTTTTGTGTTATATACTTCAGTTCTGAAACTTTGGTGTGTAGTTACCATTACGAATATGTAAAGGATAGTTATCT
>NW_011888965.1:3103122-3109365 GCF_000151845.1 Pteropus vampyrus | reverse complement strand
TGTGCCTTATCTCCATTCCTCTTTGCGAATTTGGATGTTTGAATCCTCCTGTTTTCAGTCATTGTTTACTCAATTTGTCCCTATCTATGCTGAACGTTCATTACTATCTTGCTATAGCCATTCTCTTATTATTATTTAAGCTTATAATGCCCTGTTCTTAGTAAAGGTTGCACTCCTCTGTTTCTATTTGCTGATAGTCACTTTACTCCTAATTATGTACTTTTTTTTCATAATTTTGTTTTAGATGAACTGACTCCTTTCATTATTTCCTGTAGTACAGGCCTTGTCATGGAGAATTCCCTAAATGTTTGTATGTCTGGAAACGTCTTAATTTCTCCTTCATATCTAAAAGAGAGCTTAGCTGGACACATTATTCTAGACTGGTATTTTCTATCACTTAGGAATTTAAATATTTGATTCCATTCCTTTCTGCCTTGTAAGGTTTGTACTGAGAAGACCGACAATAATCTGATGGACTTTCCTTCATAAGTTATCCTTTTCTTCTCCCTGGCTACCCTGATAATTCTGTCTTTGTCATTGATTTTTGATGATTTTAATACAATGTGTCTTGTTGAAGGCCTTTTGGGTTGAGATAATTGGGTGTTCTGTTGATTTCTTGAATTTCAAGCTCCAACTCATTCTTTAGATTTGGGAAATTTTCATTGACTATTTGTCTGAAAATGCTTTCTAGTCCCTGCTCCTTTTCCTAGCCTTTGATAATGCTCATTATTCTTATGTTTCTTCTCCTAATGGTATAAGCTAGTTCTCATATTTCTCTTTCATTATTTTTCATTCTTCAGTTTCTCTCTTCTTCCTTCTGATTTATTTCTAGATTTGTGTCTTTGATATCACTGACTCTTTCCTCCATTTGGTCGCCTCTATTTCCCAAGCTTACTATTTCATTTTTCAACTCTTTCGGTGTGCTTTTTATCTCTAGAAAATCTATTTTGTTCTTTTTGAGGGTTTCTATCTCGTTGTTCTGCTCATCTATGTGTTTTTTTCAGTTCCTGAAATTGTTGATATGACTATTTTCGGATCTCACTGAATTTTTTCAGAATTCTCTTCCCGAATTCTCTGTCATTTAAGTTTCATATTTCTATTATTATAAGCTCATTTTCTGGAGATTTTTCTCTTTCTTTCTGAGATGCCTTGTCACCTTGATTATTTATGGTGTTTAATGAACTATTTCTCCACCTGGGTATTAATGTAAATGTATTCTGCTTTTTTTTTTTCCCCCCAGAGAGAAGATTTATTAAATAAAGGTCTCTCTTTAGCCTGTTTTAACAAGGCACTTTTCTTTTGGTTTCCAGTAGGTGGTGTCTAAGCCTCTTGGATCCTTGCTTTATATAAAGTGTTTAAAATGCCTTTTTATTTTCTTCTAGATGTTTAATCATGCTTGCTATCCTCAGTTTCAGTTCCTGTCAGTGTTAGTGATGGTTTCGGTAGCATTTGCTCAGTTTCTCCTGGAGCTCTGCAGTTTTCAGTCTCGGAGGGTATGGGGGATGGGGCCCTCTGGATTGGGAATTGGGGGCTGCTTCTCAGTCTCAGTTGGTAAACATTAACTTCTGTTTTCCTGCCATCCCGCTTCTCTGCCTTCTGCCCTGATGACTGGGCCCTGCCGCTGGCCGAGGGGAGCTCACAACTCTCCAAGGCAGGGATGTTCAGGGAACTTGCCACACCTTCTCTCCTCTCCTTCCTCCTATCAGGCAGCCGTGAGAGGCGGCTTCTTTGTTTCTCCCAGTCCACTGACCAACACTCGGGTTCTGACCTGTGGTAGCTCTTATGTGCAGTTCCCATGCTCAGATGTGCTCGTGTGCAGTTTAGGTGTTTTTTGTTGAGTTTTAGATGTTTGGCTTATTGTTGTTTCAAGGGGAGAGATCTGGGGACGTCTCTCACTCCGCATGCTTCCGAAATCAAGTCTATATTTTGTTTTGTTCTTTTATTATTTCTTCACTTACCTTTATTAACTTCTTACTTCATTTTAATAAAATTTATTGTATGTTTTTTCTATCAGCTTCTTGAGTCAATGTTTGTTTCATTTATTTTTCACTTTTCTTGTTTTCTATATGTTCAATTTATTAGATCTCTATATATCCCTTCGAAATCTCCCTTTGGTTACGTTCTACCAGTTTGATATGTGATGATTTGTAGTTCTAAATAAACTGTAATTTTCATATTAATTTTTAACACAAGATATATTCCAAAGTTTGCATTTAAATTTGCATCTGTACAGTTATGCACAACATAACATCGTTTTGGTTTTGGTCAACAACAGATCACATATACAAGGGTGGTCCCATAAGCATATAATGGAGCTAAGATATTCCTATCACCTAGTGACGTCACAGCCATCAAAACCCATTTAACTTCTTAGTGCAATGCATTACTCATGTGTTTGTGGTGTTTTGGTATAAACAAACTACTCCTCTGTCAGTTATATAAAAGTATAGCACATACAATTATGTACATTACATAACACCTGATAATGATAATAAATGACTATGTTACTGGTTTATATATTTAATATACTATACTTTTTATTGTTAATTTAGAGTGTACTCTTTCTACTTATAAAAACAATGTTTGCTCTAAAACAGTATGTTTTTTATGTTATGCTGGCAGCAGTCTCACACATTTCTTGTTTACTATGTCTCTTGATTACATTGTTTATTTCTTGTGCTCGATTTCATCTCATGTAGTTTTGTACAGTAACATGCTGTACAGGCTTGTAGCCTGGGAGCAATACATTACACCATATAGCCTAGGTAGGCTATACATCTAGGTTTGTGTAAGCACACTCTATGACGTTTGCACAATAAAATCGCCTAATGAAACATTTCTCACAACATATCTCTGTCTTTTACCAGCTCATGACTGTATAGGATTTTGTCTGTTTTGTCTTGCTACATTTGGGTTATTGCTTTCTAATTTTATTGCATGATGGTCAGTGAATATAAACTGAATTATACAATATTAATTTTTCATTTGAGATTTTTTTCCTGATGCTTAATGTATGGTCAGTTTTTGAGATTATATTTGTTTGAAAATAATCTGATTTTTCTTTTATAAGTACAAACATGTATATGTATATGTGTGTGTTTATAATATAGCTATGTTAAATTGAGTTTGTTAATTGTAAAATTCAAAACTCCTATATTCTTTACTTTTTTAATGAACCTGATCTAGAAACCTAGTAAAGTATGTTAAATTCTCTCTATGATTGCAGATTTTTTTCTTAAAATTATATCAGTTTTTATTGATATATTTTGAAACTACATAATTAGGTAATAAATGTTCATGATTGTTACATATTTTGATGGATTATTCTTTCCGTATAAAATATTCTTTTTGTGCTTTTGTGATGCTTTTTACTTTGAAATTTATTTTTCCTTTATTAATGTCACACCTACATATTTTATTAGCATTTTCTTAGTATATTTTTCATCTCATTCTCAAACTTCTTCTGTCTCATGTAAATGAAACAATTGAATTTTTAAGCCAATCTACAAGAGTTTAATCTCCTTATACTTACTGTGAATATTCATATGTTTGGTTTATTTCCAATATATACTTTTACCTTTTCTATCGTCCATGTATTAAATTTTCTTAATTAATATTTTTAATAAATGTTTTGAAATATATGTGTGAGTATATGTTTGTATTTACATTTATGTGTCACTCTGTATATGTATTCTACTAGTGGTTATCCTTAAAGTTTAATACATTTAAATGTATATTTTTCAAAGTATTCAATGGTATTTATTTTCTATCCCTCTATCCAAAACAAGAAGTGTAGCACATATTTAGATAATTTTTTTTCATCCTGCCTTCATTCTCCCTTTACCTCTTTTAAAATATGGAATTTCACTTCCAGTTCTGAATTTAACATTCTTTAAACCATTAATAGTATTCAGTTTTAACCATTTTTACTGGTTTCTGTTGGGGAGAAAGAATAATTCCCCCTCTACTTTTCTGAGTTTTTGGTTGATACCTCTGCAAAACAAACAAACAAACAAACAAAAACAGATTAACAATACAAAAACAAACAGAAGTTTATTAACACACATACTTCATGTATATATGGGAGAAACTCAGAGAGTAATGAGTACCAAAAGTGTCTTAGAATTGCAGCTTACATAGCATTTTCAACATAGAAAAATAAATATGTGGAGAAATGACAAGACAAAGAAGAGCGGTTTTAGATTTCCAAGGTCAGAGATCAGGCTGGTTAGTAAAGTTTGTTATTCTTCCACTGTTAAGAATGTAAAATTTTCTCCAGTAATTCTGTTTTGTCCCTCCTTGTAAAGAAGGGGAGGAAGGATACCTTTGCAAATTTATGTCCTGTTTTTAAGGATATAGGGAGAAAGAGGTTTTCTTGTATCTGTTTTTTCTCAATTACTTTCAGCTCAAAAAAGTCTTGCGACAAAGTGATATATTTTGGGAAGATATAATCTGCTACTTTTCAGTTCTTTATTCATCATTATTTCTTAGTTTTGAATTTTTCTTTTTGAATTCACTTTTCTTCTTGCTATTACACATATACTGGCACAGTTTCAGCCATTTTTTTATCACCTTCACAATTTCTATATTTCAATACAACTATAATTTTATGGAATTAATAATTTATTTAAATTATTTTACTTTTGATTCAATTTAAACTCACTCTAAATAATTATTATCTATTAAATTATGGCTTAACTTACCAGTAACACATAATTATTAATTTTTAAAAAAATTATCTATGTACTACCAAAAATATTATCTCAGGGATCATGTGGTAAAAATATAACATATGGAAAATACATCTCTAATAATTCTTTAATAAAAGTTTTATGATAAAAAATTTATGAATTCTTATGTACTCAAAAAACCAAGACATACTGCTTAGTTTTAAGTTTCAACATGTTTGAGGTGAAAGTTGGGAAGTTGCAAAGTCTGCAAGCAATAGGTTTCCTTAGCTTCTAGTCTCAACATTAATGTTTCTGATTTCTTCCTGGGAGTCATAGCCATTTGGGAAAATTCTCCACCTCTGAAACCCAAGTTCTTGCCAGAAAGTAGACACCGATACGACTACTATCTGCACCAAATATCAGGTGTTTTTTGTTGAGCTTTAGATGTTCAGCTTATTGTTGTTTCAAGAGAGAGATCTGGAGATGTCTCTCACTCCGCATACAGTGATTAAACTGACCAGTTTCCCATTCTATGGTACTCCGATTATCTTTGCTGTCAGTTGCCATTGAGTTTTCTCTTATTCATGGTATTCTCTTTCTACAACAATGAACAATTCTTGGTACTTACTCTCATGTTTTATATTAGAAGAGGTCTTCGTGCATTTTGAGGCTTTGTTTTTCTTTCTTTGGGCTAATCATCTATTGACTTTCTCACTCTCCAAAGGTTTTCTAAGTGTCTAGTCCATCCTTATTGTTTCTTTTAGGATAAAGATAGTTATATTAATTGTTTATATCTATTATATATCACTCTTGAAGTTTGGGTGTTAAAATAACTATAAAACAATCTCAGTCTTTCATCTTAAAATGAAATCAACCTGTAGGATTTTGACAACTGGCAATAGAACAGAGAAGTATGCTAGATGTCTTTGGAGGTTAGTGAATAGTCCAGTCTAATCCACAAGGGCCGAGGAGGTAAATATTGGGACATTCTGCCAGAAAGATGGCCATTAGGAAAAGTATAGAATTTAGAGGTAAGTTCTGTGAAAGCAAGGACTATATCTGAGGTTTTCATTATTGCACCAATAATCTAGCACAATGGCTGACATATAATAATTATTAAATTAATGAATTAATTAATGAGTTAATGCAACAGATTTTTTTAAAACACAAGGATAGAAATGAAAATAATAGATTTTTATAAAGACCCAGTTTTTCCTATTTTTTTTATTTTTTCAATTACAATTAACATTGAATACTATATTCGTTTCAGATCTACAGCATAGTGACTAGACATTTATATCACTTACAAAGTGATCACCCCAGTAAATCTGACACCATACATATATATTACAATGTTATGAACTATATTCCTTATGTTATATTTTACATTCTCATGACTATATTGTAACTTGTACTAGCAATTTGTACTTCTTAATCCCTTTCTCTTTTTTCCGCATCTTCCCAACCCTCCTTCCATCTGGCAAACATCAGTTTGTTCTCTGTATCTATGAGGTTGTCTCTGTTTTATTTTATTTTATTTTATTATTTTATTTTATTTTATTTTATTTTATTT